>NC_071127.1:15121458-15425000 GCF_024256425.1 Clarias gariepinus | reverse complement strand
TAATGTACGTACGTCTTACGTTTTTTCTTTTTTCTGCATCTGGATTCCCCTGAGACTTTTGACATCACTTCACCTGGAGGTGAGAAGAGGGGTTTTTTAAACATCTGGATGTGAGAGAGAGAGAGGAAACGAGATATAAAGTTTGTTCTGTTGCGAGAAGCGCTTGTGTGATTAGTGAGTGTATAAATGTGTGTGTGTGTGTGTGTGTGTCGTTGATCTTTATGACATGCTGCCATTTGGAGAGAGTGTTGAAAGTGTGCGTGAGGGAGTGTGTGAGTGTGTGCATGCATGTGCGTCTGAGAAGCTACGCCTCGGGACATGTGCGGTTGTCGAAACGTGATCGGTTTTACTGCCGCGGTTCGAGCAGATGTGTGTAGCGAATATAAATGCGCCACAGCGATAATCAAAGAGTTACGCCATCATTCTTTACTCCTGATTTATCTTCGTGTGTGTGTGTGTGTGTGTGTTTGTGCAGATCATTAAGGTCTTTAGCGAAGATGGTGTTGGGAAGGTGGTGGAAGTTCCCGCGCACATGACCGCCAGAGACGTGTGCCAGCTCCTGGTTTATAAAAGTCACTGCCTGGATGACAACTGCTGGACTTTGGTAGAGCATCATCCCTTACTCGGAATAGGTAAGTGTGTGTGTGTGTGTGTGTGTGTGTGTGTGTGTGTGTTAGAGATCGCGACCTGGTCCTAGGGCTCTTTCTGTTCTGTCCTATCCTTACCAAGACCGTAAGTCCAGTCCGTCAAAGTATCACCTCTTTGCGGTTACTTCTTGCTTCATGTTTGTAATCATAAAAGCATTTTTGAAAAAAAAAAAAGATCAAAGGCGGAGGCTGTCGGACGACTGGGAACGAGGAACGACTGGGATGCTCTCCAGTAAGGGGACAGAGCGTGACTGGGATTGATAATCTGCTAATCTGGCTGCTAGTTACCGTGGACACACGTGTGGACACCTGGTTCTTAGTCTGATCGCAAGATTAAAACCGAGTACGTTGCCATGGCGATGCATGAAAGGAGAACATCCTGATTGGCGTAGTGTCACACATCAGTTTTTTTTACCTATATACATATACACATACACACATACTGCAGGGAAAAAATGAAGGGAACACCTAGTCCTGGTTTGACTTGAACCTTGCATACACATATGAGGGGGCGTTCAAATCAAACCGGGACTTGAGTACGTATATATCATTATAATTATGTCCTTAGTCTTAAGTTGGAAGTTTACCAAACCCTAGAGATGTCCTACAGAGCAAAGGTAATGGTGTTGTCCAGGTGCGAGGGACGGTGATGCGACTCCTGTTCCGCGGATTATTCAGAATGAGATTTCCCGTGAGAATCAGATCGAAAAGGTGCACTAGGCGGGTTTGGCTGTCTCTGATGAAGCACCTACGCGATGATAAAGGAATCGTCTAGGATGAAAATCTACATAGCGTATCCGTAGGAAGTCTTTTTTCTAAGCAAATTCAAATTGTCACATACACACACTCAGTACGATATGCAGAATCAAAATAAAAGATTATTTATAGGAAATTAAATAGACAGTAAATTTAGCTAAAATAAGAATAATAACCCTATAGAGGAGAAAATATACAATATAAGAAAACCTAGCTAGAAGAATATAGACATTTTAGTTTGGAGATCAAAGCTGGCACTTTCTATGCAAGACAAGTGAAAAAAAAAAAAAAAGTCAAAATCCTTCCTCAGGGTATGATGTCATAACCCGACCGGGCGTGTTGCGATCGTCCAGCTGACACCCGATCGGCTGCGGCTTCAGCAGTACGTCGTGTCCGGCGGAGTCGGATGGACCGCTGATGGATCAGGACACTTTAGATGTGATCTCGGAGCTAACGCTAGCCCCGACATCGCAACATGGCAACCTTCCAAAAAAAAACCCGTTCCTCTTACATAAGCCATTAGCTGCGCGGCTCCTTACTGAGCTCTGATCAGCCCTACTGCTCAATGCAATCAAGCTAAATACATGACCTCATCTCTCTGCAATGCTTCTCTCTCTCTCTCTCTCTCTCTCTCTCTCTCTCTTTGTGCTCTGATTGCGTTTGTATTGTGCGGCTGGGTGGAGATGTGTGTCTGCTTTCTTTTGCAGAAACACTCACGCGGAGATGGGAATTATTAAAATACATAATGAAACACATCATAAAACTTCTTAATCTTCGTTAGCATAAACACTTCTTTCCTGTGCAAGTTAATACTGGTGCATATTTTCTTTCTTTACACACACACACACACACACACGGAAATATTCTCATTTTAACTGTGCCCTCAGGCAAAAGTGTCATATGAATACACAGAGCTAAGACTGCCTTGTCTACATTTCTCTCTCAATCTCTTACACACTCTTACACACACACACACACACACACACACACACATAAACATATACACTGTTTGGGAAACTCTTGTTACACCTAATCATGTTTGCGGGACACTAAATCCCAGAGAGACTGCTGGCTTTAAACTAAAGCGTACACACACACACACACACACACATGCAACTGTAATTGTAATAATTTCCTTTCCATTCTTGTGTGTGTGTGTAACGCTCGCTTCGACACCACCAGGTTATCGGTGCGGTTGCAATTAAAGCCACGGTTGCGTCATAACTTCCTGTCCTTCGGTTTGCATTGTTGTAATGTAGTTCTAATAAATTGCTTTCGTGTGTGTGTGTGTGTGTGTGTGTGTGTGTGTGTGTGTGTGTGTGTGCTGGTAGAGAGGTGTCTGGAGGACCACGAACTGGTGGTTCAGGTGCAGGCCTGCATGTCTCCGGAGAGCAAGTTCCTGTTCAGGAAGAACTACGCCAAATACGAGTTCTTCAGGAACCCGCTGGTGAGAACATCCACATTATAACTACCATCATTATGCCACTATCATCAGGAGGTCGCAGGTTCGATTCCCACGCGATGCTCCAGACAAGTTTTTAACTGGGAGCCTAAAACGGAGAGAAGATTGAGCTTCTATAGTACGTCAATCGTAGAGACCGAGATCATGCAAAGCAATAAGGGCAAACACGCATACACACTCATTCACACACTACGGGCAATTCGGGAACGCCAATTAGACTCATCTGCATGTCTTTGGACTGTGGGAGGAAACCGGCGTACCCGAAGGAAACCCACCCACGACAAAACTCGACGCACATGCAGTCGGGAATCGAACCCGGAACCTGGAGGTGCAAGACGACACTGCTAACCCCTACACCGCCTTTTATTTAATCTCATAATACGCGATACTTTCCAAATAGTGCATGTGCCAGTTTTCATTTTTGTGCATTAATATGTTTTTATGTAACAGAAGCTTTCTGTCTCTCTCTGGCTTGTACAGAATTTCTTCCCAGAACAAATGGTGGCATGGTGTCAAGAGTCCAATGGCACGATCCCACCATCCCAACTTCTGCAGGTGAGCACACACACACACACACACACACACACACACACACACACACACACACACACACACACACACACACACACACACACACACACACACTCACTGTATACACACATCATGTGCACTGCAGTATACTAGGGTAAGAATGATGATTCACTGAAATATGACTCGGATTGCACTGTGTGAGCTTATACGAGGGGCGTTCGAGTCAAACCGGGATTTCTCGAAAGAGGTGATCTCGTTAAGTCTGGTGGCACAAACGTATGAAACGTATGGGTTTGGAGCCCACCGCAGTCGTTCGCGTCAGCATTCAGTGAATTTCGACTAAATGACTATGATTTGTCGCCAGCTTGCATCCGTCCACACACAATCGTCCGCGTACACCACATGCACGTTACAGGATCTTGGCTGGGGGTTATCGCCACCTCTTCCATACAGTCCAAGCTATTTCCACATGATTGGGTGTATTAAAGGAGTTCCTGGGAGGCCAGCGTTTCAGATCCGAAGTGTGGCTCTGGCATACTGAGAAACTTTTCTACCTTGATGGTATTCGATCATTAGTGTAGCAGGGGATTATATAGAGAAATTTTGCTCTCATAACTGTGTTGTGTTATTCTGCAAAAAGTCCCTGTTTGACTTGAAAATATATGACAAAGGATACATGTTTTTTTTTTGTGTAAGACAAGATGAGGAGGGGGGGGATTTTCTCTGTTGAGGAAAGCTAAATAACTAGTCTCTAGATGGTTTCCTGCTCTCCTCCCCCATACAGAATTTCTTGAATTCCAGCCGCTGCCCTGAGATCCAGGGCTTCCTTTACATGAAGGAGACGGGCCGCAAGTCCTGGAAGAAGCTTTACATGTTCCTGCGCCGCTCCGGACTCTACTACTCCACTAAAGGGATATCCAAGGCAAGGAATATCCGACTGTTGTTTTTTTTTCTGTTGTTTGCTTTATGTGCATTTTAAATAAGAAGTTTTTCCAAATTGGGTTTTGTGGTTCACGAGCCAATGTACTGTACATGAAGTGCATCGTTTGCCGCATGTGGTGCAATCTGGAAGTGATTCCACATGCTTGGACATCATTGGAGGGATCAGTTATGGGTCAGATAAATGAAAGTGAGATTTGGTTTATGGTATGTATATACAGTTACAGTTAAAGCTATGCACACATTCAGGACAGTAGTGTCAAATTCAATTTAAAAAATGATAATAATAATAATAATGCTAGATTGAAAAATATTTATTAATTCATAGGCGATATTGATTTTAAATAAATTGCAATGAACACATTTTTCATACCGAACCAGCTGAATTAAAGGGCCCCTATTATGCATAATGTCATTATTTCATTTTATTTTTTTACAGTATAAACAAAAATCATGAGAGGGGGAAAAAAAAGGATTCCCTGCTTTTTTTTTTTTTTTTTGGATTTTTCCAATTTTCTTCCCCCCTAATTTAGTCGTGGCCAATTCCTCCCCGTCACTAGGGGGCTCCCACATTAAGGCTACTACTACCACTCAGCCGGGAGGGCGAAGACTATCACGTGTTTCCTCCGAACTGCGTGACGTCAGCCGACCGCATCTTTTCGAACTGCTCGCTCACGCACCGTTAGGGGCGGAGTAACACACTCGGAGGAAAGCGCTAGCCGCTCCTTTCGCGTGCGCGAGCTCACAGACGCCCCTGATTGGCTGTAGAGCCGTGACTAATGTGGGAGCACAAGTACCTCTCATCCCTCCCCCCTGAGAGAGCTCGGCCAATCAGCTCTCTCTGTGCCTCCGGCTGTGAGAGGAAATCAGCATCACCCGGGGTTCGAACCAGCGCTCCCCGGATGATAGTGCGAGCACTTTACCACTGCGCCACTCGGAGGCCCGGATTCCCTGCATTTTGTCCTTTTTCCCACTTTTGTATTCGCCAGGACTAAAACAAGCCAATTAGTTTTTCCTCCCCTAATGTGACCTCATATAGGACGATCCTCTTCCAGGCTTGTTGCTCAGCTGGAGGGGTGTAGCTCATTTACTGTACATACTGTATACACTGAAAAAAACATGCACTATTTGAGCATTATTTTGCTCATGCATTATTTTGAGCATGCATGCATTATTATTATGTTGGATTTTATGCAAAGCGTTAACACAGACACACCTTGCGGGACCTAAGAGACAATATTGGTCTTTTTGCATTAGATTGTAGCTTAAAATTTTCATCCATTCACCATTTATTCCTAAAACGTTTCAGTCTGTGAGTGAGTGAGTGATTTGCTATTAATTGTTAAGCCTTATCAAGAATCTCTTTGATTTCTCACCTGCGGCCTGGATAGGATACCGAGGCCTATATGGATCTGCCGCATTCTTCCATACTATATGTCATCCCACGCATGATAGGAATTGACAATAAACAAGGCATTTTGGACCAAATCTTTCGGCGTCTAAATCGATACGTGGGATCCCTTCAGCACCGTGACTCACCGTAACAAAGTTTGATTGCGGTCTTGAGATCATACTAGATCAAATAAGGGGAATGTGGGAAAGCTCTCTTAATTACAGTATATATACTGTCCATTTTATTCCACATTTTTCTTGGGCCTTTTCCCTCTCTCGGGGTCGCCGCATCAGATCTATTGATCAACAAGTTTACTAGCACAGGTTTTTATATCAGATTTCTGCTCTGCACAAGATCTCCAGGGGCTGCATATTATATACTGTATGGGCATAGGGTCAAGGGCCTTGCTCAATGGCAAGTGGTGCAGCTCGGACCGCCGACCCTCATACTGTTTACGCGCTTATCCAGAGCGAATTACATTTTTATCTCATTATACTGTACATCTGAGCAGTTCAGGGTTAAGGGCCTCGCTCAAGGGCCCAACAGTGGCATCTGGGTGGTGCTGGTGTTTGAACCTGAGCAGTAGCCTTAACCATTCTCAAGTCACCTTTGCAGAACTCTTTGGCAAATCATTCCGGATTAATACGGCTCATCTCTTATTTCCTTGCGAAGGAAAAAGCCGGCTCATTCTGGTGTATTTTTTTTTTTTCTTTCTCATAGCAGTACACTCAGATGTTAAATCCTGAGCATAAAGCGTATAAATGTCTTCAGTCTGGTTATGCAATCGATATAATTGAAAAAAAAAAATGACATTCTTATTTTGTACAGGTCTACTATTTAACGCTTTAATTTGAAGTTTAGGGTATTAAACTTTGACTGTTTAGGGTATTAATATGTGTTCGTTTTTTGCTGTGTTTATTTTGCTTGTGGCATGATCAGGAGCCCAGGCATCTGCAGTTGCTGTCAGATTTGGAGGAGAACAGCGTGTTCACCATGACGACAGGCAAGAAAGTGCACAACGCTCCCACAGACTACCAGTTCTGCATTAAGGTAACAGAAAAGCACAAAGGGGGAAAAAAATTAAATAAAAAGATTTTTCCTTTATTTTCACTGTATCACCGCATGCACACACAAAATGATTCGCTGTTTATAGTATTCCCGAGAATGTTGTCAAGCTTGTTTTGATGAAGGAGTTAAACTGGGTTATTATTATTATTATTATTACTGTATAATTTTTTGGGTAATTTGATTACAGCCTACTAAGGGCACAACGGAGTTGAAGGATCTGAAGATGCTTTGTGCTGAGGATGAGCAGAGCAGAACATGCTGGATGACTGGGTTCAGAGTGTTTAAGGTACACACACACACACACACACACACACACACACACACACACACACACTATTTCGCCATGCATTAGACTTGCAAACTAGTCAACCATGTCATGTGCCATTGTTCGGGCTCAAGTCTGAATTTTATGAACATTAAAATCAATTTTATTATACCAATCTCATGATTTATTGAAGGCCATTACCTAATAATTGTTGTATTGTAGAGTAATTTAGCATTGTTAAGTAGTATTGCTACTTATATTAATAATAATACAACTGTTAGTTATAATAATATTATTAATAAAGATAATAACGCTGGTTATTAAGCACTGTAGGATTGCACCTTCAGGGTCCGGGTTCGATTCCCGTTCTCCCTGTTGCTTGGTGGGTTTCCTTCACGCCCCACAGTCTAAAGACGTACAGATTAAGATGCGGTGTAAAGCGGTATAGATGATGAGTGAGTGATGATAATGCTGAATTTTATTATTCTTGTGTGCAGTATGGAATTCTGCTTTACCAGAACTACAAGATCCCTCACCAAAGACAAGCACCAGTCTCAAACTTCACAGCACCAGTGGTGAGCACTTCAGCTTCTTCTTCGTCTTTTTTTATGAACGTACATACAGTAGAATAAAAGTAACACTTTTACACCTTAACACTTCTCATACTTTAATACCTGGCCAAATACAGTATGTCCACTACAATATGGCCTGATTTTACGTATTAAATATTGATTACTAAACCTGCAGGGGTGTTTTGACAGCCACCTGACATGTACATGAAACAGTCTGTATCTTGATCCGATTTCTCTGTAGAGGAGCGTGTCAGAGAATTCACTCGTTGCCATGGATTTCTCGGGGAGGACAGGCCGCGTGATTGACAACCCTGTGGAAGCGATGAGTGCGGCGATGGAGGAAGGACATACTTGGAGGGTAAGTTTCGTTCACGTACAGTACAGTACAGGCTTAAATAGATACTGTGCTTCATTTATTAAGATTCATATGAACAAATTCATCCATGAGTTGATTGCAGGCGATTTTTGTTTTTTTATTGGTATTCATGAAAATTGAGATTTAGGTACAAAAAAAATGTCATTCTTTAATCTCTTTTGTCCCAAAAAAAAGGGGGGAAAAAACTGTTGGACAAATTTTCTAGCAGAATTTCTAATAAATAAAGTTCGTAAAACAGATGTGGACTAGATGACTTCATCAAACATTCACTGCCTGCCTGCAATTATAGTTGTTTCCAAGAAGAAGAAACAACTATAAAAACCTGAGATAGCTAGAATTAGGTTAAGAATTATCCAGTGCATTTTTAACACCAGAAAAAATAATTCTAAACCATCATCTTCATTTAAGGAATGAATATTTTTAAAAAGTTGCGTGATTAAAAGTGGAGAGTAGAAATCAGAGCTAGGTTTAATAGTAATAGTAAGAGCATGGGATTGGGACTAAACAGCTGTGAGGCCATCAGAAACCCACATTAGTGAGACTAATCAGGAAAAAAAGGCTTCAGTTGGCTAGAGAGCATACAGATGGTGTAGGCATATTCCAGTGAAAGAGTGGTTCTGGGAGCATGAGAGATCTTTTTCCCCAAATTCCCCAAATCTACAGTAGAAGCTCGCGTGTGAGGATTGCTCGGTGACGGGATGCTTTGTCATCGTGTAGCATTCAGTTTTTCGCACTTCACAGATCCGGATCGAGATGTGGAAAAACTGCAGACATGATAACATGATGTTCAGAATAGCACCATCTCGATGTACACAGGATTATGTGTTTTGGCACACTGGCTTATGAATGATGGTGCTCCCTGTCACTGTGTGTGTAGCTTTGTGCTGCCACTTGTTGGCATGTTACAAAACTAGTCTTTTGATACCACTCGTATTAAAGAGAGCGGCGGCATGGTAGCAGGACCTACCACCATTGGCCTTCACGTTAACTAGTTGGACTAGAGAGGTTCCTGGATGGATGGATGGATGGACGGACGGATGGATGCATGGATGGATGGATGGATTTAAGAGTGGAGAAAAACATTAAGCTCTGACAAAAACTGCAAATGTTGGTAGATCTGGTAATTTTACATATACAGTAAGAATGTGACTAATCTGTGTATTGTACGATAGGCATCAAAAAGAACAATTGGCAAAATTTTATGTATGAATTACATTTAATTCCACACGCTTGTTTTATGTCAATTAAGACGAGGACAAAAGACTAGGACTGCAGTTTAAACAAAGAAAATTATATCAGTTTGTGTGATAAGCTTTTGGGACCATTGCATTTTAAGGAGCTTTGTGGGCTTCAGTAAATGTGCTGTGAAAGTGTTCATGCATTTAACAAGTGATTGAAAGCAAATCTGCCTCTGGCATTGTAGGGTTTTTTATTTGTTAAAGCCTAAAAACATTTTTACGTGACTTTACATGAGATTTGTTGTTATACGTGTTTATATGATGTATTAATCCTTTTTCTGCATAGAAACGAAGTCAGAGAATGAATGTAACGGGCCACCCTACTTCTCCGCATCAATCCACTTTAAGCTCAGGTAGGCACACTGATCAGTTAAACGTCCAAAAAAAAAAAAAAAAAACTAGAAACAACATATTTCATATTTTCTCAAAACCCAAACTTGGTTCCGGAGGAACTCTTGTCCTACACACTTTAGCGTTTTACTGAAATAATGCTTTATCACATCTACCGATTGAGGAAAAGCTATTAGCGTATTAATTAAGATGAGTTGTAAGCTGGGAAATGCTTAACGGTCTAGGGCAAGGGGTCCTCCGGGACCAAGGTTGGGAACCTGCGCCTGAGACTAAAATATGGGTTACGATGTCTGCAGCGATCCACCGGACACAACTGTGGTTCCACGGCCGCATCATGAGGGACGAGTCCCACCGTATGATGATGCAGCAGGGTCAGGTGGACGGGTAAGATCCTAAAATTGCAAATGAATTAGTTTTTGTTGAGCATATACACTTAACATTTTATAGTACTCATTTTTGTTTTTTTTGTTTTTTTTTCTCAAGGTTGTTTCTTTTGCGGGATAGTCAGAGCAAGCCAAAGGCTTTTGTACTCACTCTGTGCCATCACCAGAAGGTCAGACACTTCCAGATCTTGCCTGTGAGACTTTAACTTTTATTCTGACTTTTACTTGACATTTCAAACCAATCTATACAGTGAATGTGTGCCACGAAAATCCTGTTCAAGATTCGCACTTTTTTGTTTGTTTGTTCTCAGTACGAAGAGGACGGTCAGATCTTCTTCAGCCTTGACGATGGTTCCACCAAGTTCACAGACCTGATCCACCTGGTAGAATTCTACCAACTTAACAAAGGAGTCTTACCCTGCAAACTCAAACACCCCTGCACCATGGTTGCCTTATGACGTCCCCCAACCCTTCCCACCCCTGTTCACACCCTTTGGAACGAACTGCCATTGCGTCCTTGCACCAATGGCTGAGAACAAAGAAAGTCGTATCCCTCCTCCATGATAAGCTCACAGTTTTCAAGACATGAAGAACCTTTTCTCAGTCGTTTATATCTCGTCTCTGGGATCATTGCAGACCTGATGGCTCACTTGGTCCATTTAATGTAACACTGCCAATGTATTTCACATTTTTCCAAGCCAGTCTTGGTCACCTCAAGACTTCATCCCAGAGAAGGCCTTGATGCTACAGTACGATGCAGAAGATACTCTCACAATTGCAGAAAGATGGTCATATCTTTTCTGTTGCTTATGCCTTGTAATATTACTTGATAATATTTGATTGGTATTTGCGGGATTGCTGATTGTTTCATACTTAGTATTTTGCACTTTCGAGCTGAAAACGGGTGGCCCACTTTACCGTTAAAATGCCCCTGTCCTCGTTTCACCCCCTCCTTCCCATGGCCTCGTGGTGACTAAGCCTCAGTGGGGGATTCCTGTGTGGTAATTGGATTACAGCACAACACAAGCCCTGTCGGAGCTTCCTATTGACGAGGTTACAGCTGACGTCTTTTTTTCTTTGCACTGTGCTCAGTCCAAGCTATTCTCCAGCGTGTCCTTTTTGCCTTAGAGACCTGAGGGCACTGGGATGAAGCTGTGTTGCGTTCGGTCAGTTTGGAGACTGAGACGTTCCACGGGGAAGCTGCACATCATATCGGCTTGAGAAATTCATTTTGATTTGTGGATACAATGCATCTATATTAGGGGGACAAAAAGTCACTTTTAATTGAAGTGCAATATTTTCTAAGTACAGCCTATGGGGGAGTTAAGGAAACTTGACCCAGGCCCTGAGTGGCTGCCTTAAAAAAAACTTGACCCATCCTCAAGTTGCTGATTTTTGACTACCCAGAGCACAATCACTGAGTTAAACGATTAGCCCTTCTCTGGCTATGTAGCAAGTTATTATTATTATTATTATTATTATTATTATTTCTTTAAAATTCTGGAAAGTTTTACATTTTACAATTATCTTCACATCATTTTGCTATCCTTGAGCCACATGAACATATGAAAGGTGTAAAAAGGCCCCATTTGTACCTTGAATTAACATGTGATCTGATCTGATCTGATCTGATCGGTTACAAAACACAGAATGCATTATTATCAGAATATGTTTCGATCATTTACTCCAGTGTTTCTCTCAACCAAGCCAACACGTTGCAATTCTTCCTTTCACCTGATGGTGGCAGCAGACTATGTTAACATAAGCTAGCTAGCTAAATTTTAAGATCCTTTTTTTCTTTTTCATTAATTAATAATTAAGTTAATAACTAATAATAATTAATGGCTACAGAATAGGGTTGCAAATTTCTCACAGTTTTCTCGACTAATATTTAACCATGATAAAAAAAACACATTGCAATCTTAAGTTATATTTAAACAATTCTAACAGCACAATCAACAAATATTTTTTTGTTTTTGAGAATAATTTGTCTTGCAGCTTATTAAAAACAATGCCACTAAAAATGCAGTGTCCAATATCGTACACTGCCTAGACTGCTAGTGCGCCCTCTTGTGGTGTATGGATTATTGCGTATGTAAGCGACTGAGAAACATTATGCAAAACAAGCATTATCAGTTGGTCATGAATTCTAAGTGTCAATTGATCAAGTAACGAATAATCGTTAACATTATTCCTTCTACAAATACAAAAAAAAAAGCTAATTGTCCTTGTGGGAAGAATTTCAAGAGCTGGGAAGAAGAATAGTTTTTTGTCGAGAGACTGCTGTGGTAATCTAACATCATGAGACAAACATTATGAAACAAATCGTGAGGATTAGAGGGTTAGGATCCTGAAGCAGCTGGAAGCTTTCTTGGCAAAAGTCCCAGTTCAGAACATTACTGGAGCTAATAAGTGGAGCTGCTTCTAACCATTAAGCACGGAATAAGTTTCATGAATCCTTGAAGTGGTGAATATCAGTTTTCCTAAAAGGAATCACTTTATAAATTTCATCTTGTATCTCATAACTCCAGCCGTCCGGTGATACCCTGCTGCAGTTACTTCATTAAAATAAAATTCACTATATTAGAGCCGACCTGAGTCAGACAAAGTCCAGGGGTCTTGCATCGGCTTCACGCCTACTGTAACTAGCTGACATTATTGTGCAATTATGATTATGTGGTGTTGGTGGAGGTAGGGGGAGGAGCTATGATTACACTGCGTTTAAATGTGAGCTTTAGTGATTCGTTATCCAGATGTTGATATACAGACATCAATGCACATGTTAATGTGAGATACAAATGGAGCCAAAGAGAAAATATGCACGAACATTTAAAAGAAGAATGTTCGCAGGGGTTTGTCGGGAGTCCTGAGTGCAATCAGAAAACCTTTACGTCTGTGTCGGTCCATGAGGAGCTCTGATGGAGAAGAAGTAGTGCAAGTTTCAGTATACAGACCTGTGAATATGCCACAGTCGCACTGCGGCACAATCCTCCATGTCCTACACTGGCCCACAAGTCTTAAGCTATGATCTCATCCTACGGTTTGATAAAACTCACACAACCGACTGTTAAAACCGCTCAGAATGTATCACACTTGTGATCGAGCGATGTGCATGTTAGTCAGTTTTCTAGTATGCAGACAAAATTTTAAATCTGGTGCAAGCAACTTTTCAACGGAATTCAAAACAATTTTTAAGATTGATGCTTAATCTGTGTATTCCAGTATTTTTTTTTTTTAGAATGGGTTTAAATATCCTTGTGAACAGCAACACTGGTCATTTAACGACATACCTACAGAGTGGAAAGTATGTAATGCATGGTTTACGAGGCACATCTTGTAGTCAAGCCTCTGTAACGCCAAGCTGATCCGAATGTACGTACCATAAGACCAGTTTATCAGACATGTGATTTTGGGAGGGGTAAAAAAAAAAAGAATAAGAATGGCCTATACAGGTGTATTTTTTTGCTAATCCTGTGTGCAGTTACAATGCAGTGCAAAAAGCTTTAGTAGCAATATATACACAGTATTGTGCAAAAGCCTTGAGCACCCAAATCCACAAAATTCTTTAGAAAGGAACAGATGCTGAAGGCTGAGTGGTTGAAACGGGCGAGAGGGGAAATGAGGTTGCTGCCAAGGTTGATGCATACATTTTTGCATGTGTTCCTATTTCTTTAAGTGAATCTACATGATGCAATTTTATTTCATTTAATATAAAGAAATGAGGGGCCACAAGACTTTTGCACAGTACTATATAGGTATATATATAAATATATATTTCTGAGTGTGTGAAGCTTAAGCTCTAGATCTAACACTGTATCTATGCTATCAACAGATATGTAAATGAGTTGGGCTCCCAAACGGAATGAAGACTTTACATAGTTGTTGTGTACTTTGCATACTCCATCTCAGTGATTTGTATCAGTGTGCATATTAATGCTATAATGATATTATCTGTTCTCATTTGTAAGTTTTTATAAAATCGTATATTATATTAAGCCCTGTTGCACATGTGAATCTTGTATGTATATATATATTTATATATAAGGTGTCCTGCGAATTGCATTTCAGACCCAGAGTGTGTCCAAGGGGTGACCATAGAGTAAAAAACGAAGATCAAGGGTTTAAAGCAGCATTTCTGGATCTCGTGCACCTTTGATCCATAGGGAGTTGCCACGTTGCATGTTCGCTCTTAGTGGCAGGTCTTTGGTGCCACCTAGTGGTTAATTTCCAAGTGATCCAAGTGATGAAACCTAAAACCAAACAAAAATTTGAGGCTTGTAATGTATTATAACTCAATAAAGACCTAAGATCTAATTATAATGCCTATCTAAATATAAATTCATCAGAAGCATAAAATAGACAACGCAATGGAACGTATCCTTAAGGTGACATCAGTCTACTGTGATAAATGACATCTATAAATAGAATGCAGATTATCATGGTTAAGGGTATAATTAATCATTCAGTTTAATGGTAAAGTATATGTGTGTGTGCAATAAATATTTAGTGTGATTAGATCAATAAACCCTATAGTTTTTGTTAAATAACAAAAATAAATAATATTCACCTTGTCACAATTTCAAACAAATCAACAAGGAGATAACTTATGTATAAAATATTTTCAAGAACTGTGCACTTGTACAACAGTAAAGAAGCAATATTTTAAATTATATAATTAAATGCAATTAATAAAAAACTAGGGAATTGTAACTCGATAATGAAGACATGCACATCTTCATTATCGTGCAATCATGCACATTTTGGGAGATTTATTTCACTCCTAAGTTCAGCCTGTATTTGTCACACATACATTACTGCACAGTAAAATTCTTTATTCTTTATTTATTCTATTCCCATATCCCAGCTTCTTGATAGTAGGCAGGGGTCAGAGCACGGGGTCAGCCATTTTATGGCGCCCCTGGAGCGGACAGGGTTACGGGCCTTGCTTAGGGGCCCAACAGCGGCAACCTGGCAGAGCTGGGGCTCGAACCACCGATCTTCCGCACTTAGAACCTTAACACACTGAGCCACCACTGCCCCCAACTTTGCCTGTAAATATTATTATGCTGGAAGTGCATTCATTTTGTATAGAATATACTTATTTAGAACAAAAGGGGTTATTTTATACCACAAAAAAAGCCCAAACCTCAGATACTGAATGCAGTCGCGGTCTCAAGCTTGGAGAAAATGGAGGGATTGCATTATGAACCCTGTGAGAAGTTGTATGCGTATGGGATGATCTGCTGGGGTCGGGAGCAGCTGAAAGACTAAAATAAGACTTAGAATAATAATCATAATAATCATAATAATCCCATGTTCCAGTGTATGATCTATTTTGTACCTTCCTATTTCTCAATGTTTTCCAGTTTCCTTCCATCTCAACAAAACATGCTGAATGATGAAAATGATAAAAAGGATGCTTAAAATACTCGTGTGTGTGTGTGTGTGTGTGTGTGTGTTTGTGTGTGTGCACGCACATGCATGGCTATAGGGAAACCTTGCAACACACTTTCGATATACACTTTATGGACAAATATTATTTGTATATTTGTCCATAAAGTGTATATCGAATATTATTAGAATATTATTATTTAATATTATTAATTCAATAATTAACAGGGTTGGCTTTTTTGGCCAACCCTGTTAATTATTGAATTCAGGCATTTCAATCAGGTGCTTGTCCCCAGTTCCCCAGTGAAGGGTAATCTTAATGCTTCAGCGTACCAAGACATTTTGGACAATGCTATGCTTCTGACTTTGTGGCAACAGTTTGGGGAAGGCCCTTTTCTATTCCAACGTAACCCAGTGCACTAAGCAAGTACTGTAAGGATGTGGTTTGATGAATTTGTTGTGGAAGAACTTGACCGGCCCTAACACAGAGCCCTGACCTCAACCCCATCGAGCACCTTTGGGATGAACTGGAACGGAGATCACGAGCCAGGCCTTCTCATCCAATATCAGTGCCTGACGTCATAAATGCTTTACAGAATGAATAGGCACGGATTCTCACAGAAACACTCACAAAAATCGTGTGGAGAGCCTTCCAAGACGAGTGGAAGCTGTTATAGCTGTAAAAGGGGGAACCAACTCCATATTGAAGTATATGTATGTGGATACAGTGTCTACTGTAGGGTAGTAAACTGTACCATTCTGAACACTTTATCTTATCCCACTAATGTACAATTAATTACAATTCATAACCATATATGGCTAAAAGTATGTGGACACAAGGTCGTCACACCCATATGTGCTTATTGAACATTTTGTTCCAGATATTGGCTGTTAGAAAGTCAGCATTACTGAGATCAGGCACTGATATACTGAGTGAGGAGAACTGGCTTCCAGTTCATCCCAAATGTGTTAAACACTTCCATAAGTTTACACAGAAATTTTGGTACATCTCTTTCTCTCTTTTTCTCGACAGTTTTTTAGTCAGAAAGCTTTAAAAGCATCGAATCACAATCGAAGGTTCCAGACTCTCGAATCGAACGTCCGTACATAATAGAGAAACAAAGCGGTTTCTGTCCGTTATCGCCACCTAGTGTACAGATTTAAATACAGGTGCCACGTAGACTGTTTACTGTAGCTTAAAATAGAAATTTGAATGCTACTTTTATAGCTGGCTCGTTGGTCTAGGGGTATGATTCTCGCTTTGGGTGCGAGAGGTCCCGGGTTCAAATCCCGGACGAGCCCAAGTATTTTTATTTAAACATGTATTTAATGTTTCTTCATTATATATATGTGTGTGTGTGTGTGTGTGTGTGTATGTGAATGTTAGCATGTGTCTATGCACACTCTTACCCTGTTGTCAATTGGAATCTTTATTAAAAACATCCTTGTAAGTAGAACACCTTTCTTAATGTATGCTTAGTGTTCAATGTGAGTAAAGATATACAACATGAATGTATATAGGTTATCAGAAATCACTCATGCTCACCCATTCTCTATATCACTTATCGCTATACCGCTTATAACAGTGCCAGTCCATCACTGTGCACACACACACACACACACACATGATGTGAAATTCGGAAATCTGCATGTCTTTGGACTGTTGGAGGAAACCGGAGTACCTGGAGGAAACCCACTAAGCACATACATCTCCACACACACACACACACACACACATCCGAAGCAGGATTTGAACCCTCTACCCTGGAAGAGAAGCCTATCCCTATCAAAAAGCAAAAAAAAAAAGCCAAAAGTCAAAAGCATGCACATCTATGTGATGTATATAAACTTTTATGATTTCATTAAATATTTTAGAGTGTACTGTATTCTCCACATCACTTCTATGCATGTACACTTAACCACTTTAATAGGAACATCTGTACTCATTGATGCTCATTGATGCAGTTATCACTCTTAAGTTAATGTTCACTGAACACTGAACAGATCAAGGTCCACTCCTGTCAGGCAAGAATTATTGGTGTACTCAGACAGATTGGGTGAGTCTGTGCCAACCATTGTGTAGTGCACAAGGAGTGGTGTCCAAAAGTATTAAGACAACATATGCATGTATTGTAGTTGTTCCTGTGCACACAACAGGTGATGTCACTAACTAGTTAATTCTTGCCTGGCTGAAGAATAGTGCTAATTAGAATCAGTTGGTTTAAGTTAAGGGATGGTACAAATATGTGGCAGGAGGTTTACTTTATGAAGCCGAAGTGTCATATTCTGAACAAATATATAGTGGACCTCCGGAGCAAATTTATGCACATAATATTCAGAAAGCAATCAGTACTGCAGACGCCTTTTGATTCTATCCGAGCTGGATACAACATGTTTTGAAGAATGAAGGTCTTCATACTAACTAAAGCAATTTCATTGCATAAAACAAAAATATAAGAATGTTATTGACTTGTCTCATTACTTCTGGTCACTACTGTACACATTAAATATGTCTTTGTGAATACCTTTGTATCATTTAATGTGAAGAGGCAAAGCAACAAAAGGTTCGAACTCACAGGGCTGGTTTAAACAAATTACTGTGCTCGATTTTGACTCCGCATGCTATTTGTATAAAAGCCTGTTTGACTTGTTTGGCTGTAGCTTTTCCCTGGGAAATTCATTTTGAATCATGTCACATTGAAAGTCTTGTTGTGAACTTCCACAGTGTAAACATCTCTGCCACTTATCACTGCTTTCCTAGTAACTTCCCAGGTATAGGGTCAATCCAAGCCAACCAGATCTGCATTTCACTAAGGAAGTCATCACTGCTTTAGGGAAGTTTCTTGGAAATGCCTGGGATGGTAATCAAATCAGCGCTGATAACACTGAAGTGGAACTAAAAAGTTCCTACATAGGAATTTCTTTTAAAAACCTGTTCATGGAAATGATGAGAGGAAATTTTCCCTAAGAGAAGAGCGGGGGTTGACCTTATTGATTCAGATGTTTCAAACCTACACATATATAAACGACAGGATTTGTATTTTAATGCACATTTAATTTGAGTTTATTGTGCATTTGA
Source organism: Clarias gariepinus (assembly GCF_024256425.1). NCBI lineage: Eukaryota > Metazoa > Chordata > Actinopteri > Siluriformes > Clariidae > Clarias > Clarias gariepinus. The sequence goes on along the minus strand of NC_071127.1, from coordinate 15,406,549 downwards.
GTTTAATTTATGGGTTAATCAGAAAGACCTTTAAACCAGCCTATTGCTGTCATTCAATAATACCTGTTCATGGCAGTAAAACATGACTCACTGATGATATTTGGAGTTAACCGCCACCAACAAATATCAGGCTAAACATTGCTCTTCAGTGGCGCTGTATTAGCTAAGTCACTGCGTCTGATCCCTTACAACAAACACCTTGGTAAATAAAGCAAACACATGACCTTCCGGTTTGTTTGTGATATAATCATAGTGGGTACACCTCAATTTTTTTTTTGCTTTTATTGCTGAAATATTTTTTTAACTATTCATTATCTGGATTACTGTACCCATGTTTACCAGTTGCCCCCAAATCATCTAGTTAGGACTTAATTTAAGACCAACACCTTCATCTACAGTACTAGTTTAATCTGCTTTATTTTTAAGTAATTTATTGTAGATTTTTTTTTCACTTTAAGCAAGCCTGATATCAGCGAACCTAAAAATTACATAATTTTCTAATCAGCAAAAGTATTGAAAATTATGAAAAAACATCAGGGCTTGTTTTCGTAACTCTTAATATAGTATTCAATATATATTTGGGATTTTGTTTCAGCAGGTATGAATTTCATTAATGTTGTCACACTACGACGAGACAAACACACAAAAGGTAATACTGTATCATTATTCTGCTTGCTTCTACTTCCCAGTCATGGTTATGAAGTCATTCCAACCACAATAAGTCTCTGTTCTTGCTTGTATTTCCTTTTTTGACCACTAGATACACTGATGACCATAGACTGCATAAGAACTGGACAAATCCTCTGTGGGTTCACCCATAGGTTTTCTGAAAACTGATTTTGAAGCTCAACTGTAGAAGCTTATTTTGGCAGGAACTGACTCTGTCTAAATCCTGTTAGTTAATCTATAAATGGACAAATGGACAGCAGACAAAGACGCCAAGGCCTCCGACCCTCCTACCCCGCAATCTACAGCACCCAAAGGATCTGCTCCCAATGACCTGGTACCAGACACCACAGCACACGCCAGAGGCCTCGTGGAGCCATGACCTGAGAGGCCAGCTGTTGGTCCCTCACAAGAGGTGATAAAATCTAGTGGTTGTAAATCATGAAGAACTTTATAAAACCTTATGTTATATCTGGTACTGTATACGAATGATTAATGATGAGCTCCCACTAGGGTGGACTAAAACAGAATCATAACGAAGCTGAACTCTTACCACTGGAATTTAATGAATACCTAAAAACATGTATGAATTTATATATTAACATTTAATTGACATTTACACCTTACATGTAAGAAATATAAGCACAATGTAAAAGATAAGACAGTGGAGGAAGTAAATCAACTTCACAAACTAGCTATGCAAAACTAAGCAAAAGATGTCAGTGGCATATTGTGTGCTTACAAGATAAAGAATAGACAATAGAAAAGATAGAGAATAAATTATTTGAAAAACAAATTCACAATTAACATTGTAGAAGGTTGCTGCAGTGAAAACTCAAGGTTAAAAATGTATAAAATCACACACACATACTATATATATACTGTACATATGGGATACATACATACATTCCCTGGGATCAAAAACCAAATGAAGATCTATTGGAAATCCATTAATTTTCACTCTTTTCAACATTCACTGTTCTAATGGAGCTAATGGTGTTCCATTACACTTATACAAATCTATTCAATCTTTTGCTGATGATTGTGTGTCCCAAACAGAAATTAAACTACTATATTGCTGACAGCCTGCATAGTAAGTGATTCTGTTGCTCTTTGTAACTTTCCTAGTAAAACACAATTCTGTGGAAAGCATGGATGAAACCTATGCTCTGCAAAAGAGGAAGTTGTTGAGGAAGCCAGCAGGTGTATTATTAAAACATATGGTAAGAACTACATTGTAACGAACATCGTTCACAATAAAATAATAAATAAATAATTTTCATAATTTATTACAAAGAAGCACATAAAGAGCCCTTACTCAGCGCTTCAATTAACAATGCACAGTTGCATGTAGGGATATCCTCTCCTGCTTCTTTGTTGTGCTCCTATTTTCCTATTACTCATGATTAAAGTAACCAGACTTTTGTCATCCTAAAATTTTGTCAACCATTTAACACAATTAATATTGTTCGAATTTATAGCATACAGTTGAAAAAGAGTGACCATTTATGTTGATTACATGAATGTTATCCACACAGTCATTACATAACACTTCTATCCGGTTTCACCCCGAAGAGGATGCATTCTGTTTTAAATTTCTCAATGTTTCTTGTGTCATCTCAGGGAGTTTTTCCTTGCGACCGCACCAAGGAGAGTGGTATAACTACACATTCTTCCTTTTGTATGTATTATTTCCAACATATGATTAACATGTTCACTGTCAGACTCTATGCATTTTCTTTAGCTGTGATGTCACATTTGTGGATTTTTTTCAAAATATTATCGCTGGTTCTAGATTGTTATGCATCTTGTAAATCATCTTGTACAGTATAATGATTTTCATACATCTTGTATGATCAGTTTTGTGATAATATCTATTATTTTAAGTGATCACTATTGTTCCCCAATGACCAATCACTGATCAATATTGTTCCCAATGGACACTGATCACTATTGCTCCCCAATGGCCAATCACTAATCACATTCGCCAATTACCAATCATCTAACCAATTAATCAACCAAGTACCAACAAATCACACACACTCAATTTAAACTTTCTTCTTGGAGATCAAAGCAAATCATTTCAATATTAACTTTTTTTCCTTCATATTCTGTGTTCTTGACAGAAGTATTTTGTAAGTACATAAATAGTAAGCTTGGTCTGGTGCTATGACCAATGAAGGAGTAATTAATATCAATTGAGTAAATGTCAATCAAATGTAATTAAAATTAAGTAATAATTAAACCATGTACTTGTTTATATTCTGATTAAACTTTTTTTTTTTTTTTCTTTATTTAACCAGGCAAGACAGATTAAGAACAGGTTTCTTATTTACAACTGTGGCCTGGCAAAGGCTAAGCCTTTTGGGGGAAGTAGGGGAACTCATAAAAATAAAACATTTTAAGAAATATAAACGAAATTACGAAAAAAGAAAATGAAAACAAAAACAGTAAATAAGGTAAATATTATAAAAAAATTAAAGAAATAAATAAAAAAATTATATATATATATATACACACACACACACACATGTATATACATATATATATACATACATACACATACGTATACACACACACACACACACACATATATATATATATATATATATATATATATATATATATATATATATATATATATACACACGCACATACACTCGTATACATACATACATACATATGAAACTGATACAAGTATGTTATTTTCTTTTTCTTTTTTTTCTGGAACATTTTTGGATGTTTTTTTTTCCTCTAACAAGATTAACACAATATCGTTGGAAATCATCATGCTGGTGATCTCAGGAATGTTCTTGCTGTGACGTCATCTGGCGACTGAAGTATGTACGTATTGATTTTCCCCTGAAACGAGCTGGTCCTGTGAAAAGCTGCTTCTACTTATTATTATTATTATTATTATTATATGAATAATCTTTTTTAATTCAAATAATGTAATATCAGTCAATAAACGTAACAAATCTAAAAATAATAAGAAAAAAAAATAAAGAAAAAAACCCGAGCGCAGAAATCGAAGATCTCACGCGCCCATGCAGGAAGTCGATGCATGACGTCACTACCTGGAACGCTTCGGTTTTACGCGTTTGACGAGTTACAATGTAACAGTGATGAAGCCTTTGATAGAGCACATGAAAGCGCGCTGAAAGACCCGCCGAGATGCGGGACTCGTATCGGTTTTGAGGAGTTCTTTTGTTTAGGATCTTGTTAGAGACTGGGGACAGGAGGACACGGGAAGTGTAAGTGTTTATTTGGGAGGAATAATACCAATCGGATGACAGTTCTCTTGCACTACCAGGAAGCCATGAAAAGCTGTGAATATCAACAAATAGATCTTCACGCGCTGCCCACACCGACACCGGGACACACCGCGGCTCCGTGCGCGCAGGAAAAGAAGCGCAGAAGGAAAAAATGGGAAGTGTTTCCGGGAAAGAATCGGTTTTTCTGTGACGGTCGGATCATGTTGGCACGTCAGAGTGGTGTTCTTCCTCTCACCATGGGGCTCATCCTCATCACAAGTGCCCTGTTTTTTGTCTTCGAGTAAGTATTTGATACTGGTGTGTGTGTGTGTGTGTTCTTGGTCTGCGATAATGTGCTTTACAGTTATCTACACATTCCTTACATACTCCATAATCCTTATGAAATAATAATCAAGTATTCAATTATTTAATTTATTTATATACATAGTGTGTTGTTTTTGCTTAAGTGGTCGCCTCACGCTTCCAGTTTCTGGGTTCGATTCGGGTCTGTCTGCCTGCTTGGCTTGGTGGGTTTCCTCAGGGTACTCCAGTTTCCTCCCAACATGCAGATTAAGCTAATTGGCGTTCCAAATTTACCATAGTGTGTGTGTCGTGCGATGGCTTGGCATCCCATCCTTGTATAGGCTCTACACATCCCATCCACCCCCCCCCCCACCCCACCACCACCACCCTACGACTCTACTGTATACTGGACTAAGCGGTATAGATGATGATGGCGACAATAAGGGGAATGAAAGTGTATTTGTTAATAATTCATTCTCTGGCTCAGGGTGTTAAAGGTTCCGAGTTCTAAAGAAAGACTGATAGGATGGTCGGTGGTTCGAGCCCCATCTCCGCTCGGTTGTCACCGTTGGGTCCTCGAGCAAGGCCTTACAGTATAACCCTGTCTGCTCCAGGGGCCGGCGTTGGCTGACCCTGCGCTCTGACCCCCAGCCACCTAACAAAGCTGGTATAGGCGAAGAATAAAGAATGTCACTGTGCAGTAATGTGTATGTGACGAATGAAGCCTGAACTTTTAACTCTTATCTCAACTTCTACATCCTTCTTCTTTTATGCTGAGCACCTGAGCCTCACAGCAAGCATTCCAATTTATTCTGAACATCAAAATATATTTATCATCATTAATAATAATAAAAAAAGTAGAAAGATTTTTTTTTCAAATCTGGTTGAAATTGTTCTGATTACAGATTACGGCTTACAGTAAATGATTGATCACACAGAGACCGATCTGATTATCTTGTAGCGTTTGATCTAAACACTTTTTTTTTCTTTTTTTCCCAACTTTAAGAACGTTCAATGAAGGAAGAGAAACAGGAAGAGAATGCCACAGGGTCTTTACGGTTTATTGAACTTAGAGCTGCTTCCTCTGCTCTCCTGGAAGTTCATCACGTGACCTATGTGGTGCAAACGAGCGTTGGTCGTGAGCTTAGTCCTTCTCTACATATCCTCCACCTAAGACGACACACTTCTCCAAACGATGGATGGTCTGGGGGAGACCGAAGAAATCTTCTTTTTGGCTCTTGAAGTTATAGTAGTTTAAGTTATAGTAATCACCTTGTCATCTTAGAAACGCCTCCACAAAGTGGTTTCTTCAAGTGGTGGAAGAAGTCACTCACTCGGCGGAGAGGGTGGGGGGAGTAGGGGGTGATGAGGCTTCAAGTCGCCCACAAGTTTCACCATTTTGTGAGCAGAACACCCCAGCGCGTTGTCATGAAGAAGGCGCATTTCAAAATGTTCATTCCGGGGCCATTTTGTTTTTGCCCCTTGAGCGGCTTTGTGCGGAACTATACCGCGGGTTTTCATTTCCGAAGACCCCAATCAGGTCGGGGATTAGCCAATGATCCAGTCACACAACTCAGTCACTTCTCTCGTCTTGCTTTCTCGCTTACGGCGTTCCAATATCCAGCCAATTAGAGGCTGGAGCAGGGACAGTACCAGCCAATCAGAAACTGAAGAGCAGTTCAACAATACTGGACATTTCTTTTCAGTCCTCACTTTTTTTTTTTTTGGATATTCACTGTAAAGTCTTGAAATTGAGACTCCCTGATCTTAGATACTTGGATATATCTAGCCAGTGTATGCAGAAATGACTAACTCCTTATTTCATCTCTGTTGTGTTTCTAGTTGTCCTTTCCTAGTCGAACACCTGACCGGCTGCATCCCGGGGATCGGAGCAGTCCTTTTCGTGTTTGTGCTTATCTCTCTTCTTCAAACCAGCTTCTCAGATCCTGGCATTCTTCCTAGGGCGACACCTGAGGAGGCAGCCGACATCGAGAAACAGATCGGTGAGCACACTTAGTCACTGTTCCAGTTTAGTCATTCATCTTGTACGTATTTGGAGAACGTAACTGACATATGATTCGTGGCGGAAAATTATTCATACCCGGGGGGACGAGGGGTATGATGGATTAGCAGGGCTTAAGAACAACACAACGTGTTCTGCAGAAGCGAGATCTAGAATTCAGACTGGGGTAGTAGTGAGTAGCGAGGTGGAATAATCTTCTTCTTAGGTCTTGCGTACTTCCAATCAGCTAATTAGGTGTAGCTCAGTGGTTAAGGCATTGGACTACGGTTCAGAAGCTCCCAGGTTCAAAGCTCATGATCATCTAGGAGCTGACTAAACACCAGTTAATCCATGAATGAGCAGAAAGGCTTAGCTTTAGAGCTAGCTTAGCTTTAGAGTTCATTTATATGCTAACATTATTTTGTGGTTGATCGATCGCTGTCATCACGCGTCAACTGATTAGCTGAAATGATGCATAGCACACAGCTAGCGGTATGACACCCGCAATCGGTTTTATTTAACTTTTTTATGTTATACATATAATACAGAGAATGTGTGTGGCAAAGATGCTACTTCTAAAGTTTACACAACATGGAAGTGACTAGTCTTGCTTCCCTAAAAATTTCAAGCTGCTTCAGCCGTTTTGGAGAGAGGATTTCTTAGGTGCCTCAAAAACTGCCATTTTTCCACCGTTACACTGTCTCGCTTTATGCAACAATAATAATTAAAAATGATAATTATTTATATTTCCTTATGAGATAATATGATTGATAATAAAATAAGTGTAAACTTCTAGAAGTCTATGACCTGTAAAAAAAAAAAATTGTTGCTTAGATTAAAGAATTCAGTGTAAAAGTAAGGATTTATTTTTCCCCCCAAAATTTGTAGTGTCCGTAACCATGTCAAAATCATTTTGCAATATTTAAAAAAAAATTTGCACTTTGTATTTAACTTATTAATACCCTTTTTTTTTCATGTGAAATCTTAATTTGCCAGAGTTTCACCTGAATGACAGTTAGGATCATTAAAAAGATTTGAATTCAAAAAAAGTTACGGACACTACACCTCCAGTAGGTGAGACACTTTTTAGCGGCATGTTTGGGCCGAATGCATCTGTCACTCAAATCAGGGATATGCCTAATTATGCATGATTTTATGGTCTAATGTAACTTTAATTGATAAGTTAAACATATGTAAACAAAGTAAAGTTAGACATTTTTAATTGGGGGGGGATGGGTCTATGGGTATTGACTCGCTTTTAGAGCCAGCCCCTATTGGTCATTCGAGGAACTGCATGTTTTGGACTCCTTTTCCAGTACTGGAGGTTTACTCACTCACTCATCTTCTATAGCGCTTTATTCTGTACTGGAGGTTTAATGATCACCAAATCCTTTGATGTTTCCATGTTTTTCCATCAGCTATAACATCAACACCACCGCCAGGTGAACTGAACAACACTGATCTTCAGCTACACACTGGTGAAACCGGTGACAGGATTACATTACTAATGTAGTGTAATGTAAACTGCCTGACTGCATTTCACTCAATTACTCACTTTCAGTGTCTGCTTATACTGGACAGAGGATACTTCATGTACTGTATAGGAGTAGGGCAACATGCACACACACACACACACGCACACACACACACACACACACACACGAACACGCTCATTCACAGTTTATCTTAGCCACGCCAACTACTGTTCTCGGAGGCAGCAATGCTCCCACTGCGCTGCCCCCTACCTGGTGTTACTGGTTATATTTGCCTTGATGATCTTATATGTTGTACACCTGCACCATGCAAACCTTAGCCAATTAACTTTTTTTTTTTATTAATGGTCATAACCATCAGTTTTTGGTCCAAAAAGAGAATGTCCATGTTGAACCTCCCCCAACATTTAAGGTATAAAACGAATTGATATTTACAGAAGATTTCAAACACGTTATGAAAGACTGTGACTTTTAGCCACAGTGAAACTTTTGAACGTTTTTATTTTTCGCTTTTCACATTTCCACATGTGTGGGACATTAAATGGGTTCCTGGGAGGCCAGCGTTTCAGGCGTTAAGCAGGCAGTCCGATTACGGCTCTAGAAATGACCGAGAAAACTTTCTACCTTGTTGATCTTCAATCACTAATGAGACGCTGGGGTAAATGCTTTAGTGTAGCAGGGAAATAAATGTAGTTTTTGCTCTTATAACTGATTTCTGTTATTCTATGATTTCTGACCTAAACTCCCTTCTCCAACAGGAAATGGGGTTTATCAGATACACCTTATCTAATTTCGACATCCCGCTATCTGATCATGGTTTAAGAATTTCCCACTGTAGAAATATCCTATTTTTAACACAACACGTCCCACAGCATCATGATACATTACACATGTTACGATAATATAAATAGTCCCCATGAATGCCATGATGTTTTAAAGCTTTTTTAACTTTGGTTGTTTATGAGCAACATCGTACTCCTTTGCTGTATGTATGTATTTATATATTCATTTATTTGCAGACAACCCCAACGGATGTACCTCATCTTATCGCCCTCCCCCTCGCACCAAGGAGGTCGTCATCAACCAGCAGGTCGTTAAGCTAAAGTATTGCTTCACTTGCAAGATCTTCCGTCCGCCCCGGACCTCCCACTGCAGCTTATGTGACAACTGTGTGGGTGAGTAGTGACGTAATGGCAGGGATGATATTTTCTTTCCCCCTTGGCACGGCTGTTCTTTTTTTTTTTAAAAAAAAAAGCTTTGCAGTTGTGCTTATCTACTTGTGAGTTTGCCAATTTCTATTATTAGTTCTTCCAGCCAGCCATCTAGGCATCTCTGTAGTACAAATGAGGACAGTGGAGGCCAATGTTGACCATTGTATTTATTCCCATTTTAATGACCGTGGTATAACCCCGGGTCAACATTCACACAAACATTCACACACCACAGGAGAATTTGGAGACACCAGTTAGCCTAATCTGCATTTCTTTGGACTTTGGGAGGAAACAAGAGGAAACCCACCAAGCACAGGCAAACACTGTGCGAACAGACCCAGAGGCGGGAAACGAACCGGGTCCCTGGAGTTTAAGTGATCTCTATACACTAGGAGGAGCAAGGCGACAGTGCTAATCACTAAGCCTTATTACTACTTAACACTGTCCTAAATGCCGCATATGTCTTGGGGAAATAAGTTGTAGTGCATATTTCAATTGATAGGATATAATCACCTGCTGGCTTCTCAGGTGGGATGGTTGGATGGGTGGTTGGATGGATGGTTGGATGGATGGTTGGATGGATGGTTGGATGGATGGATGGATGGATGGTTAAATGGATGGATGGTTGGATGGATGGATGGATGGATGGTTAAATGGATGGATGGTTGGATGGATGGATGGATGGATGGATGAATAAGAAATAATAGATGGGCGGATGGTTCTGAAATAAATATATGGTCAGATAAGAAATAATAGATGGTTGGATGGTTGGATGGATGGATGGATTTGAAGAATTGTGAACCATGTAGAAAACAAGTGTCAAGTGTCCATCATCCTCACTTGAAGGTTATTAATCATGGGATTCATCATAGCTAATGAATAAATGCTAACTAGGATGTTATAAGCTCATCCCTGTGATCTGAAAATGCATGTGACTGTTAAGGAAACTTGCCTCATTTGCTCCAAATGGGGCAAACATGCACAGAAAGTAAGAAAATCAAGTTTTTACATGACTGATATTTAGCAATTGAAGGCATTGTCAAAGATTTACACCACCACTCTCATTCTGAATAAAAACTCATTCAGATTTTGATGGATCGATTGGGCTATTATATTATATCCTGATCATTATTAGCGTAATAGGGTCCGTGTACAGTATAATGATAAACAAAAAGCCGTTCAGAAGTGTCAAGTTATTGGCCAGCGTTAAGCAAAGAAAGAAAGAAAGACTTGAATTGGGTCAAGAGCTGAACTGTCAACTCGGAAACAATAGTGTATAGAGATCACTTAAACGCATCGTGAAAAATGGCATTGTAAAAATAAAATCCCCAGTAGAAAGCGGAGCTACTGTATGCTTAATAGTGAAAGTAAGAGCATTTTGACTCACGCAATATGACGAGAACTCATATGATTAAACAGCTGTGCGGCTATAAGAAAATCACCTGTTAGTAAGGAGGAAAAAAAATAAAGATTGGACTTTAGAGCAATGGGAAAAGGTCATGTGGTCTGATGAGTTCAGATTGACCCTATTCCAGAGTGATGAGGGTAAAAAGTGATGCACCCATCATGCAACAGTGCCCATTGTACGAGCCTCTGGAGGAAGTGTTATGATCTGGAGTTGCTTCAGTTGCGACTCAGGTCTAGGCAATAAAATAAAATAAAGTCAGTGCTGTTTTAACTTCTCAATATGAACTCAGTCATGTGTTTTCCTGTTCTTTAGAGCGTTTTGACCACCACTGCCCCTGGGTAGGAAACTGCGTGGGCAAACGCAACTATCGCTTCTTCTACATGTTCATCATCTCGCTGTCCTTCCTCACCGCCTTCATCTTCGGCTGCGTGACCACACACCTGGCTCTGAGTATGTATGCTTATGTTGGACTTTCCAGCTTCACCTCAAACTGTGATCCCACACGAGCATTAACTCGCCACCGTTTAGTTAAGCACAGCAAGGAAATTAGGTCTATTTATTTGCAAAATGTTAACATTTAAGTTAGAGAAAGATGTGTAAGTAAAGTTCTGCAAAAGCAGACCATACAAACTGCTATGCACCTTCTTTACAAAATACTCTTGTTTTCAAGATTATTGCTTCATTAAACAATAAGGTAAAACACGGTTAGTGCAATACAAGCACTTACTGTACTGGGGTGTAAAGCAGAACAATGGGACTGTAATCAAAATATCATGAACCTTGATGGAAATATAAACACAGCCCATGTGCCACTCCATTTGAATTATTTAAACTATGAATTGAACATAAACAAGGTGTTCTTTATACCAGCGGACCAGTGATGTCTTTCAGGATCAGAATCAAAATTAGGTTGCTAGGTAAAACTAAAGCCATGTTTAAAAGTTAGTACCCCCTCTTTTTATTCTCTGCTTTTTATTGTGAAAAAAAAAACATATTTTACCATGCCAATATTTATTTACCAATAATTTTTGTAAAAAAATGAAGCCAAAAAGAAAGAAAGAAAAGAAAAAAAAAACATGTTTGCTATATTTAGTACCCTCATGGTTCAATAGCTTGTAGATCCCCCTGTAGCAGCAATTGAAGTAGGACTTCCTGTATCAGTCTCTCTCATTGTTTTGGTCAATATTTCTTTCCAACAGCGCATTTATGTTTTTGGGGCATTCCCTTATACACAACTCTCTTAAGGTACTGGGCATTAAGTCCACTAACAAGTCCACTTTGGTCTCATCTGTCCATAGGACATTGTTCCAGAAGTCTTGTGGTTTGTTCAACACAGTTTTGAGAACCTCACTCGTGCTTCCATGTTCTTTTTAGTCAGAAGAGACTTTCTCCTGGTAACAACTACAAACCAACCATATTTGTTCAGTCTTCTTCTAATTGTGCCGTCATGGACTTTAACTATATAAAAGGTCTGACCTTGGGGTGAATGTGCTGGGACGTCTAATCCTGGGAATATTGGCAACTGTCTTGAATGCTTCCCACTTCTGAATAATCTTTCTCAGAATGTTGGACTCAAACTCTGATGATCTGATGATTACGTATCATTTATTTTAATCATATTAATAATCGCAAGAGGTCTAAAGTACGACCGAAGATGAGATTTATGGATGCAGTGAGAGAAGGATATGAAGTTAGTTGGGGTGTGGGAGGAGGATGTAGAGGATGGGGTTGACAGAAAGACAAAGAAGAAGAGGCGCAGTGATAAACGCTATATGTTGTTGTTCGTCTGAGGTTGTATTTGCCTAATACTAAGAAAATCCGATGAATTTTTTTTTTTCACTTATGTATTTACACATATACACATAAAATCAAATTAAAAAGGGGGTATTAAGTTTTAAACATAACTGTAGGTAAGTGTTTAGGTCTACGAGCACCTGATGATGGTTAGGAAAAAAGGGTTTAGACAATCCGAATATGAAACATATGAGGGCATAAATAAAAGTTTTGGATTAAACTTGACCCCAACTATTTGTTCTCAGTGCAATAAAAAAAAAAAACATCAACTCCGTACCATTCAATCCACATTCTTCCACGAATTATTTTCTTATAAGCTTCAATCCCATGCAGTCATGTGAAATGTTGTGCTATTAATGTTCTTTTTCTTCATATCTTTTTATTTCTATATATTGCTAGCTTTATATCGAGTCAGAGAAACAACTTGCCACGTAGTACGGTCTCTTAATGTTTATTAATAACTTAACTAAGACCTAATGATTGTTAAATACAACTGGTTTTACAGGGTCGTCAAAAGAAGGAAAGGGGTTGGTTTACGCACTCCAGCAGAGTCCTGCCAGATATCCTTTTGTCTTCTACCTCCATTTTACTGTAGTCTCCTGTCTGAAGCCATTTGTCCTAAATAATTGATTATCCTCTCATTATGAATGCCCTCTTGTGCAATTACTGCCTTCTGTCTCTGTCTCTGCATGTTAAAGGCCATGTGTATCAACGTGATGCAATCTATTTGTGACTTCAGTCTTTTTTTGGATTTCTCCTTTACTCCCTTCCACTGCATTAGAGCTCGTGGTTTGCTTCTTTTCAGTCTGGTCCATTTTAGGCCTCTCGGGTTTTCATACGTACCTGGTTGCTGCTAATCTCACCACGAACGAGGATGTGAGTGTTGGACTGTACATTAATATATAAAGCTCAAAATTATGTATTGGATCTATCATGGAAAATAGGGCAATACATGATGTCCAATAATGGGGTTTATTTAAAGGCTTTTTTTTCAATCTTTTTTCCAGATTAAAGGTTCCTGGTCAGGGAAGAGTGGGAATGAGGAGACTGGGAATCCGTATAGTTATCAGAACATTTTTAAAAACTGCTGCTCGGTACTTTGTTCGCCCATGCCTCCCAGGTGAGTAAGCTTGACTGGTAGAATCGGACAGTTATGCAAGTTTTATAGATTTAATATATTTAGCAGTTGGAAATTTGACAAACGTTTGTGGACAATTGATCATCACACTAATCCTGGCCTTCTTCAAACTGTTGCTACAACCCTAAAAGCACACAGTTGCATAGAATGTCTTCGTATTCTATAATGTTATAAATTCTTTTCACTGGAACTAAGAGGTTCTAGCAAACCTGTTCCAGCATGTCACTGAAGACCCGGCATGACTAACCCAACTGGACACATTTTGTAATGAACTCCAGAACTCTTTGCATAGTGCATTTCTTGACTTACCTCACTAATGTTGATAATCCCAAATCCCCCAACCACAGTCCAGAATCTAGTGAAAAGCCTTTCCAGAAGAGTGGATGCCACAAAGGAAGATTGTCCATTACACCTTACCTCTGATTAGCAATTAAATACCAGACAGGATCATGGGCAACCATGCCTCATTTATGCCTGGAGGGACCAAAGACCAGCCCGTTCAGTCTGATCCCACAGAAAAGCCAATGAAGCACAAATCTTTGAAGCAAACTGGTCATAAAAGAAAGGCACCAGAATACTTAGTGCATCATAGACTTTCGCACAGCCAGCAAAGTGATCGCAATCTGATTGAGCACCCATGGTATGTGCTGGACAAACTGGTCCGATCCACAGAGGCCCCACCTCACAACCCAACAGCACACCCTCAAGGGTCTTGTGGAGTCATTTCCCTAGGGGCCATGGCTACCCAGCTGGCATAAGGAGAACGAACCTACACAATCCTGGGCATGATGTTTTGTGTTATAATGTTAAAGCTGATTACTGTTAGAATAGTGGTATCGAAATATTGGTATTAACTTTAGTGCTTTGATAAATCCCCAATGCATCCTTATTTATACAATTCTGCCCGGTCTCAACTTTTGAGGTCCACATTTTAATATTGTGTGAACTCTATATGAAATGCCATGTAACAGTAGCAAGGCATCAAGAAAGATTTCAAATAAAGACTATTTGACATTTAACAATGTATGGACTATACTATTGTGTCACTCTGGTCTTTTTAGATCTACTAACCACACCTCTGTGTAACAATTGAAACATGTCCCACTTTTTCTTCCACCGTCCCAGTTTGATAGACAGAAGAGGGTTCGTCCCGGCAGAGGACGCCATCCAGGCTGGTCCCACAGAGATCGCGTTACCTGCTGCGAAAAACGACATCAACCTGGTAGGAAGTGTGTCTGTATCAAGTCATGCTCCTCTCCCCATTTCTTCTACCCCAACCCTTCACATTCAGAACCACTCTACAGCCTGATCACATGCCTGCCCCAAACCGAGCATCTCCACCTTTCCTGGATGGAACATTAGGGACAACGTATGTTGCCTTTTATCATGTGAAACACAGATCCTATTGAAACTGAAAAATGTTCACGTCAAAGTCCGTGCTACTCCTCAGAATGGACACGGGGTTCGTGTTAGCTTTCGTTACCTCCTTTTTCATTTGAGGAACTGCCGATAAATTCAGCTGTCCAGCTTGCGTAACTCAACGTCACGTGACTCCATATCGGCGCCGTACCTCAGGACTTTGAATTGCATCCTCGGAATGGAAAGAGGAAATGAAACCTGTCGCCGTTTGCACAGATATGTCAAACATATGTGATCCGACTTCTTATTATAGGTTGGGTTGTGTCGATTACTGTAAAGGAAGTACTGTAGGGGCAGTGCAGATGTTACTGTAACTGAGATCATGGTATTGCACAAAGAGAGAATAAAAAAAAATGAGATAGTAGACCGTTTTTATTCAGCACATTTTTTTATCAGAATATCCGTTTACTTCTTAGCTCAGGGGGTTTTGTACGTTCTGTGGAGTTTGTGGTTGGTCGATTCACTAGCTGCTGCTTCGACTTCGGGTTCGTCAGTTACTGTCATTATTAACGATAATGTCAGTATTCTCCAAATGTCACATTGTTTACAGATCACATTGTTTTTGTATCCTCAAAACATAAGCACTATTGAAATCTTTCCCTCCCAGCAAGTCAAACTGTCCACGTGACTGTGTCTGTGTCTTATTTCCTTTGATCACAGAGCAGAGTAGCCATAGCCGTGCGAATCCTAATGCTGATCAGAATCAGGATTGGCTTTCTGTTTACGATTAGTTCAGGTCCTTACGAGTGGAGCCTCATACATTGTGCTTCGCTCTTGATGTTACTGTAGTCCACGTAGATGCCTTATGTGATCGGGTTGTGATGAGAGAAAATAGGTTTATATTCAGCCATTTGGATATAGAGAATGTGCAGTACTTTTATTTTGTTGGGAGAGTGATTCTATGTGATTTGCTGGAAAACAAAGCATATCTGGCGTGTTTCAAAGATTTTATATGTCTTTATTTAACTAATGGATCATGCTGTCTGATTTGTGTGTTTTTTAAAATCTATATTTCACAAATGTTAAATAAAAGTTTCTTTTTTTTATTGAATTTTTCCATGGAGGTTTGTAACTTTGTGTTGGTTTACACGTTAATAATAATAATAATAATAATAATAATAATAATAACCTGTTATAGATCGGAATCACACCATACGCTATCATCATGATACCTAGGTGCTGATCCGATTTGTGTTATGATTCTTTAAGTCACACGATTTGATAAATTTTTGATCCATACAGTATGTATGTTGCTGTGCTGCCTGCCAATGTGCGAATAGTTTAGAGCGCACTACTTTGACAGATTATAGATAAACAGAAATAAATACATCACTGAATTGATCCTCCCCACCTCTAATCCATACGGTTCTTAGGTTATCTATCTATTAGTGTCACAATAGTCATAACTATGGGTGTATGTTTAGGAGGATGATTGTCTGGACTTTGCGCTGTCCTGTTCCAGTTGATGAATAACGCGGCAATAAGACGGCAGTGGGATGGGGAGGTCAGTAAGACGTAGGCATCGGCTTTGGTTCACTAGTCAAGTCGATGGCATGGCTGGGTTCTCTCTGCATGCTGCCTGACTGAACAGTGAGCAGCAGTTTCTAAACCACAGCGCTGATCCTTACACTAACAGACAAAATTATGGTGTCAGATCTTCTTTCGCACTAATCAGGTCACGATGGTGGTTCTCAACCCACTGCCCAGCACATTTTAGTGTTCTTTTTTAGTTACCAAGACAACTGAACCCGATTCGGGCCTCTATTATTTAAAAAAATAAAAAATAAAAATATTTTAACCCCCCCCCCCCCTCAAAATTCTGTTTTTTTCCCCAGAAGGATTATGACATTAAACTCAGAATTCAGTTTTTTCTCTCAGAATTCCGACTTTATGATCAAAATTCTTACTTTAAATTTAGAATACTAACTTCAGAATTTCACTGATCTCAGAATTGTAGAAGAACTCGGACTATAATCCTACAATTCTGACTTTTCTCAGGTTTAAGAATTTAATCCCATAATTCCGTTTTTCTTCACCTCAGGATTTTGACTTCTTTTTTAGAATTTACTTTAAACTAAACATTCTAATCTAAGAATTATTTACCCCCCTCAGTATTCTCATTTAATTTAAAAATTCTTACTTTAAATTCAAAATACTGACTTTTCCGACCTTTTTTTTTTTTTTTTTTTTTACTCAAAATTCTGACTCATTTCTTCAGGATTCTGACTTTTTTTTCCCCTCAGAATTTTTACTTATTTTTCCTCAGCATTCTGCCTTTTAATTTTTTTAGAATTCTGATTTTAATCTTAAAATTATTTTTCCCCCTTAGGATTCTGATTTAATTTTAAAATTCTTACTCAAAATGCAGTATATTGACTTTTTTTAAAACAAAATTCTGACTCATTTCCTTAAGATTCTGACTTTTTTACTCAGAATTCTGACTTTTTTACTTATATTTTTTCCCCTCAAAACTGTGACTCGTTTCTTCAGGATTCTGACTTTTTTCCCCTCAGAATTTTGACACTTTTTCTCCTCAGGATTCTGCCTTTTTTCATTTATTTAAACCTTTTTTTTTTTTTTTTTTTTAGAATTCTGACTTTAAACTAACTGACTTTAACCTAAAATCCCCCCCTTTAAGATTCTGATTTAATTTTTAAATTCTTACTTAAAATTCAGTATATTGACTTTTTTTTCCTCAGGTTTTTTCTCCTTAGATTTTTTTCTCCTCAAAACTCTGAATAATTTCTTTAGTATTTTAACTTTTTCTCTCAGAATTTTGACTTCTTTTCCCCTCAGGAGTCTGACTTTAATCTAAAAAATATTTCCCTCCTCAGGGTTCTGATTTAATTTTAAAATTCTTACTTTCTTAGATTTTTTTTTCCTCAAAATTCTGAATCATTTCTTCAGGATTCCTCAGACTTGTTTCTCAGAATTCTCTAAAAATGTTAATATGTCTTTAGTAAAATCCTTATAATGCTCTTCTGTGTGATTTACACCATAGGATAATTAACAGCCTGTTACTGAAACACTTGAATGTACAGGACATGGGTTTCTTCAGGACTACAAATGGGAACCACGGATGTAGATGGTTCAGATCCTGACTTTAAAGTACATGTTGTTTGTCTGCTTAGTGTATGAAATAGGTGTTTGAATGTGAGACCATACAGTATCATGCTGCATAAGCTTAATATTTGAAGTTTGCAGAATTTGCAAATCTTTTCCTTTTTAGCTATAAAAAGGGGCATAATACATTGGCAACTTCTTTTTGAGCTATTTTATTTTAACAATGCAGCTAAAAGCTTCTATCGTTAACCATTTTCATAGAATGTATGGACACGCTGTATAAACACTGTGGAGTGATTGAGTGGCTCGCATCAAGTGCCATTTAAGTGATGGTACGACTGCCAGGGATGCAGAAAGTGCTGATGAAGTCATGAAGAAATGGCAAGTTTACAGAGTGGCTTCGTGTGTCCATAGCGTAGAGTAAACTTGCCTGATCATTTTCCTCCATATTACTCATCACCTGCATGAAGTCACTCCTAAATTTTCCTGTCTGCACGTTCCTGCCTTTTTGTCACTGGTTGCTTTAACTGCTCATCCTTTGACCTCTCTGTCCATTATGGATATCTTCGTTTAATCTTTTTCTATCTGTTCTTCTTTTTCTTTCTCTGCACACTCATCTCTCACCATTCTTTCTCCTTTGCTTCTTTTTTTTTTCTGATTTCCAACTTTCTTCGCATTTACTCTTCATCTTCCTATCAGGATACTAAAGGCATGTCGGATCCCATCGCTTGCTCTTCGCACCGCACCAGCCCCTGTCCTCAAGGCAAGTCCCAAGCCTTGTCCGCTCTGCCCACCATCACTCCTTCTTCTCCTGCGCAGCCGAAGGTCTCAAAGGTCCGGAAGACGCCGTCCCACAGACATCATCGTCATCATAAGGGGAAGTGAACCAACTCACAGTCTCTTAATCAAATCTACGTCTCCGGTTCTGGCTCTGGTACACGGGCACAATCGTGAGCCTGAGACGCTGGAAACATTCATAATTATTTTTCTCAGCAACAGATCACCTGCTTAAGGAAGGAAGTGGATCATTCCTTACAGAGCAGTTTTAAATTAGGGGACATGAGACTCTTGTTGATCTTTCAGGGTTCTCTGGATTGCTTGAACATTACAGTAACAATAAAAAAATGCATTTTTAATAGGCTGGTAGAAAACCTGCAGGTCAGATGTTTTCACATAGATGTCCAAAGTTAAGAAAGTGTCTCATCTGCGATAAGGAAAACCATGGAATGTGTGGATTTGAATATGGAGGTATCATCATCCATCCTTTAATATTTTAAGGCTTTTTGTCACATGATTAACAATTTAAATGTTTCTTGTCAAAAGGACACTAATGCTAGACTATCAATTAATATGGACCGACCATAAAATATCCGATGGTGATGATTTCGCCATCTAGCACACGACTATTTAGTCTCATACACGACCAATATACATATAGTCACAGCAAAAAAACAAGACGGACCAGTCAGGAATACAGTACCAACATTTACCTCAGATGTGTTGGTAAATTTCATCTGCTGAAAAAAAAAAAAAAAAAACCAACCATGTACTACAACAAACAATTAATAAACTGTCAACCACATTTTTTCAACGAACAACCTGTGCCAAAACAGCAACACAACAATATGCAATTGGAAATTTAATTTAAACAGCAATAATTTATGATTAATTCATTTCTTTTCTACGTCGAACAAACTCTGGGATCCGCGTATCTGTCCTTTCGTGGCTACATTTGTGTACACCAAAAAAGTGCACCAAAAACCAGCCTTCTTTATGCAAATGACTGTGCATGCAGAAAAAAGATTGCTTGCACTTTGTTGCCTGCCATGGTTTTAAAAAGTCTCATGACAAATACGAGGATTGTTCAAGTCAAACTGGGACTTTTAATTGTGCAGAATAATTGAAAACAGTTATGAGAGTGAAAATGAGCATACCTTAATCTCTGTACTGTATATAAAGTCCTGTTAGACTAATGCACTTATCTCATGGTTTTACTAGTCCTTGGATATCATCAAGGTAGAAAGTTTCCCCAGAACGCCAGAGCCATGATTCGATTGGCAGTTTCATAGTTCCAACGCTGGCCTTCCAGGAACTCCATTAATGGCTCAAACACGTGGAAATGGCTTGGAGCGAGGTCAGGACTGTATGGGGATGTGGCAATAGTTTCCAGATGAGTTCCTGTAACGTGCAAGTGGTGTTAGTGAATGATAGTGTACAGTTCCCTTTGACAGATGCATCTTTTCCGCTAGTTGGCGACGAGTTATCCATCGATTTTCAGGAATCAGGCGTCTCACTCGCTGAATGTTCACAGGAGCGACTGTATAGGGCTCCAAGCCACCTCGACAATAATGGTCATCCACGGATGTACAGCTTTCTTTAAAATGTTGGCACCATTCAAATGTTTTACTGTGGCTAAAAGTCACATCACCGCAGTGCACTTGAAGTGTTCTGTAAATGTCGATCGGTTTTACGCAGATTTTTATTCACAAGAAATTTCATCACAAGTCCCAGTTTGACTTGAACGCTGCTTGTAGTTATAGTCTCTCTTATTTCCTAGTTACTGTAGACTCACAGTAGATCTTATAATTACCTAGTAGTGTTTAGCAATTGTATCCCAGGTCATGTGATTTTCCATTAGCTTCAGAGTACTTGGTCATATTTAAAAGAAAAAAAAAAATCACTGCTCCTTTGTATTGAGGTGACAAAACCGTATTAGCATTCCAATATAAACTGTATGAATACGAGTGTAGGGTTTGTATGAAATACTATTATTCAGGTATGATTAATTAATATGCAATTTTATTATGGGTAAATATGGGTGCAGAATGTTCATGTTTGCCTTGCAATATTTGCACAAATAAATTCAGAAACTCGCTGGACTCCTGGATTTGGTGTACCGTTCATGGCATTTGCGTTTTATTTTAAATATCACGATTAACAATTATTTTTTCGTCAACTTATAGGGAACTTTCAGTAAATGCAAAATTAACTTTTAGTCATTTTTAGACATTCAGATGAGTCTCAGTGTTATTTTCTATCATTTTATTATTTTCAATATTGTACATTTAATGCTGTAACCTTGCACATACAGGGTACAGGTTCAATTCCCGCCTTGGGTCTGTGTGCATGGAGTTTGCATATTCTCATTGTGCTTGGCTCCAGGCCTCATCGACCCAATACACAGGACAAGCTGTATAGAAGATGAATGAATGAATGTGCATTAATGCTGAAGACATTCAAAGTATGAAAGAACACTTATTTAATTCTCTCATCAGATTCATGATGTAGTCGTCTGGAATGGTTCACAGGTGTGCCTTGTCAAGAGTTAATTTGTGACATGTCTTGCCTTCCTAATGTGCTTTAGACCATTAGTTGTTTAGGAAATTAAGGTGAGTTAAAAGCTCAAGGACTTTGAATGTATCTCTAAGTGCAGCCTCCACAACCATCAAATGCTATGATGAACCTGACTCCTGTGGATTGTGAGATAATCCACAAGAATGTGAGCTACAAACCATAAGAAGGTGAGTTAAATCTTATTGCAAACATGTGTGACAATCATATAGCATAGTATTTCCTAAAAAATACTATTATCAGTAGCCCCTGCAACCTGCCCAACCAGTTTACTGTATACCTGGACAGCACTGGTCGGTTTTTGTAAAACTATGGTTACAGTATTTCACCCCTAGGGCATTCATATGCAATTACCCTTAATATCATATCATGTCAAATAAGTCAAATCTTTGTGCAATGTGATATAGGTTCTCCAGATGTTAAGCAGCACACCTGGTAGGCCATAAAGTTGTTCATGGACTTTTATTAATCCTTGCAAAAATTATATATTATATGAATGATAATTAATATACAATTGTAAATAGTATAGAATTTAATACATGTTTTTTGTTTTATCATATGTTTCTTAACTACTTAGAAAAATGTTATTGAAAATTCTTTAGATGCTGGAATTGTAAAAAAAAATAAATAAAAAAAAATGAAGAAGTACAGCAGGTAATGTTAGTAGGTCTGCCACTAGATGGCAATAATTACAACCAAATAACTCTGGGTTGTTGCTGGTCTCAAAAGGGGGGATAATCTAATTTTTATTCTGTTTTGGGTTAGAATAAATGCATCTGTTCAGAATTATTTAATCTCACTGTTAGCAAAGTTATGATTCCTGATTAATTTAACTTTAACTTTAAATAATTTAACTCTTTTTTTTACTCTTTTTTTTCTTTATTTATGTTTTTTTTCTTCTTTTTACTAGATACGTTTATTGAAATGTAAAGCGCTGTGCAAAGTATACTTAATCACCGGCCTGATTCGGTCATCATCTGCCCCTGTTTCTTACTGGTTCATGCTTGAATGATTCATAGGTCACTGCGTGGCTTAAAAAGGCAAAAAAAAAAAAATTCCCATGAAATTAATCAGGTACAGGGCCGGGACTGAAAATGAGATCCAAAATGTCCTTTAGGAAGCGTGGAGAACTGTTCCTCAAGGCTACATTTTGCTGACTTTTTCTGCAGCAAAATATGTATAAATGAGTAGTGGCTCAAGCCTTTTTACACAGTATTATCACAACAGCAAAAGTATATATATTTTAAATAGGGACATACAAGTATACTGAAATAGTTTGCTAAGGTGATTAAAGCACAAAGCGCTAAATTGGTGAAAAAAATCACAGAAATGTATTTATTGCCCAGATAAAGGGCGAATCAAAACAATACCTGATTAATGAGGAGTCGGTCTAAACACGGATTAACATAATACACGGCATGAGGCATTACATAAATGTTAAAATTATGTTAAGGTTCATATTTATACTGGGAAGCAGAAGGTGTATGATAGCTGATGAAGGATTGAGCATTCTGGGAAGAGGGACCTCTGTAATGTGACTGAACCCCTATTTTCCCCCCAATTGGCAGTTCCTAAAGTTGTGCCACCCCTAAGATGGGGTCTGCCCCTTTCTCCGTAATGTCCCATGAATTGCCTACGATGTCTTTACTGACAACCCACCAACCCACAATCTTTTCCCAGTACTGTAAACACACACACACACGCACACAAGATACAACATCTGGTTGCTCCATTACCTGGAGTCAAGACACATCCTGAAGACGTAAGTATGCAGTTGTGAGTAAGTCCTGGATTTTTGGAGGCTTGTTACTTCTTTCTGGCTCTTTGGAGTTCCCTGGTGGGTTCTCCAAACTACAGAAATACTACTGTGGTTGGTAATGGCCTAGACTGCTCTAGGATGCTGCTGTGACTTTCTGCAATGTCTGTAGGGCTGCTTCAACCCAATAAGATAATAAGGCTTTCCTTTAAGGAATGAAATCAGAGTGGACGTCATAGAAATGAATCCTCCTTGAATCATCAATAGAGGTTTGCAAAACCCAGAAACTTTCGGTGTGCCTTGGTTTGCTGAATCATGATCATGACGTTACTATCTCCAACTTAGTCATGTTAATTTCCACCCCATGTTCCTCAAGGATGTAGCCTAGGAACTCGATGAATGGTTGGTGAGCTTCACATTTTTTGCCCTTGACAAAGAGGGAGTTCTCTCGTTTTTTTTTCTGAAGTACCTGACAAATATGGTTAACAGAATGTTTTTTCGGTTTTGAGAATGACCAACTCTTCAGGGATTCATGGAGCATAACAAAACAAAAGCTTGGAACACAAAAGGAGCATTAACCAGACCACAAAGCAGGTCTAAATATCCCTAGCTAAGCATTAATGTGGTATTTTATTGCTCTCAGTCCCTAATTAGTTTGGGGGTATACGCATATGGACTGGTCTGGCTATGTGAATACTTTTGCTTCTCTATATCTGCATTCAACAGTTGTCTCTACTCACAACATGTTCTGACAATCCACCCGGGCCCCCCCCCCAATCCCTAATATTTTTTGGGGGTGAAATATACCCTAAGTCCAGAACTTCCTTCGTGTACACTTTGTTACTTTAGTTTCTGGAAATGACGGGGGGTATGCTCTGCTGCGGGAGCCAGAAGCGAGGTCAATGGCTCAATCTCTTGGGCAATATTGATGCAGGAAGTGATTTATGATTGATGTAGTGAAGAGTCATACTTTGTTGTCATGAAGATGTAATGTTCTGGGTGGACTTGGCATTCATTCACACTTGGGTGTATCATAATTTAGCACAGCCAATCAATCCACCAACCGGCATGTTTTCCCAGCACAAATCCAAACAGCCATTACGACACCACATAGACAGTGACCCAAAATCAGCATGGAATCACAACTCTGGGGTGATTAAATGCCAGCCCTATTGCCTGTTCTGACATTGTGAAGAACCATGCGGTTTTTATTAGTGAAAGATGGATCAATACAAAAGAAGCGGGATTCCGAATAAACTCTCAGGGCGGGTGTGAAAAAGTGAAGAAGACTAAATTACATGTGGCCTAAAAAGTTTACACTGTTCACAGATAATTAAATACTTCACTCGGTGCCAGTGCTGCTAAATGATTGGGTTAGCCCATATTATCCCAGATTACTTTAGTTAAGCATTTGTGACTGCCCTTTATCACCGTGGCGTGCACACACTCATCTCTTATTCTCACGTCTCTCAGCTCTCACTCTTCGACAAGCGTGGGCATGCTGTGTAACTCTGTTTACCTCCTCTACTGTGACTGATCATGGGGGAGATCCAAGTGGTGCTCAGGTTGTAACTTAAACCTATACTTCTGTTGCCTACATAGTGTGTGCTGCTTTATGAGGTTAAATCTGTACAAGAAGGCACTGAATGAAATATTAATTTCCTTGTTTCCCCCCCCCTTTTTGAAGAGCAGCTAATAAGTGAAGAGAGGGTGACTCCTGTCTCTGGATCTCATTAGAGGCAGCATTGTCTGGTCTGCTAGAGGCCCATATCACAACGTTTCATCACAATATTTTATGACTTTTTTTTGGGACCTGGCTCAGCTTACTCAGCTTCTGAAGAAAAGCACGCACTCGTTTCCACTAGAGTTAACAGCCCAGACACCACAGTTAGCCCCGCAATAAAGTACCCAGTGTGCATTTTTGTATGCACCCGCATCTGATTAGATATATATTACTTTTTAAATATACAAGACCTGTTAAAACCTAAACAATCGTGCCAAACTTAATTACTTCAACTTGATTGCTGGTATCTAAACTTTACTTACTGATCTCCCTTTACATGCTGTATTCGAGAACAATTTGAACTTGATCCTAAGCCTTTGCAAGGTTGATGGTGAAGGGTATTATGAAGGTTTATCACTCATCAATGGTCACAGCGCATACACTACTGTATATGGACAAAAGTATTTGGCCAAACCCGCAATGACAACATTGCTTCCAAATACATTGTTTCCAAATACATAAACTTCAATAGGGCCCCTTTTGCAGCTATAACAGCTTCTACTGTTCTTCAAGGGCTGTCCTCAAGATTTTGGAGTGTTTCTGTGGGAATTCATGGCCATTCATTCTGTAGAGCATTTATGAGGTCAGGCACTGATGTTGAATGAGAAGGCCTGGCTCGCAATCTCTGTACCAGTTCATCCCAAAGGAGCTTGATGTGGTTGAGGTCAAGGCTCTGTGCGGACAAGTCAAGTTCTTCCACACCGAACTCATCAAACTATGTCTTTATAGTCCTTGCTTTGTGCACTGGAATAAAAAAGGGCCTGCCACAAAGTTGAAAGCATACAGTAGCATTGTCCAAGATGTCTTGGTATGCTGAAGGATTAAGATTGCCCTTGACTTGGGATAAAGGGACTGATTGAAACACCTGATTTCAATAATGAACAGGGTTGGCCAAATAATTTTTCCATATAGTATATCTACAAGCTTGCAGATCTTAAGATTCTGGGCAATGTGGAAAACATAGAACAATGAAAACAAGAGCACACCAGTAGAGAGAGTAAGAGATGAGGGCTGTACTGAGGAACAGCAACAGTTTTTAGCTAACCATGCAGTAACTTATGCAGTATGTGATTGGAAACAAGGCTAGGATGTTGATGAGGAAACCTAGGAACCATGGAGTTTTAAAAGTAGAGAATGAAAATTATACACACTGCTGAATAGATGAGGATGAAGGATGATGAGAAGGATGGAATCCAGCTTTGGAGGACAGAGTGCCTCAAGGTCAGACTCTAGTCACAAACTGTAAGACAAATATCTTTGTAAGGTTCTTGCCTCATACACACAGCAGAAAAGAATGTTTGGGAGTATGGCTGTTGCATTGATTGCAAAGTTTTGTATGTGTGTGTATGTACCCACTGTGTTTTAACTATGTCGCTTACATTCTAGTATATATTTTAGTATATCAATGGCTGTTCTATTTGCTTTGCCATTCCATTAGTCCACATCTGACTCATCTATAGTGGCAGACACTTGTTATACCTGCCATTGTTCTCCAAGAAGGTTCTAGCTCCTCCATCAAAGACAAGATGCTCACTTCAACCAA
Source organism: Clarias gariepinus (assembly GCF_024256425.1). Classification (NCBI taxonomy): domain Eukaryota; kingdom Metazoa; phylum Chordata; class Actinopteri; order Siluriformes; family Clariidae; genus Clarias; species Clarias gariepinus. Next base: position 15,380,365 of record NC_071127.1, on the reverse strand, counting down.
GAATACTGTAAAGTTGTACTTCACAGTAGCATGTAGGTCTGTATTTATCATTGAGTTTATCTCCTCCAACAGCAGATCCAACAATTCATGTTTAAATAGACCATGCTTTGAGTTTTGTACACCTTAAATTTAGTAGATGAGCCATTAGGTCCCCCGATCAAAATGGAGAGACTTTACCCAGGCATGGGCTATACTGGATTCTTGACGTGCTGTACAGGAATGTTATACCATGTGAAACTGATTGTCTTGCAAAGTTTCTGCAAATTAGAAAGCTGAACAGCCAAAAGGCGCTTGATTGGGTTACACTTGAGGGACTGGAGGCCACAGAAGCAATGAAAGCTGTTACTAGAAACATCTGGAGACTTGCAACCACGATCAGGTATCATGGCCCTAATATAAGCCAGCAAACCAATCCTCGCAGCAGCACACTGGTAGGGCTTGCCTGACCTGCTGACAGTCAAGAGGGTTGATCTTGATACTTCGAATGAATGATTGAACATCATCTTAAATAGGAGAACCCACCCAGAATTTGATGCACAACCTAATTTATTTGGGTTATCTAATATCAGCACCTGGTTAAAGTCATATAGGGTCAAATATTTGGTTGAATGTCTTGTAGCAAATTTTCACGTTTTGCAGATTAGTTTTTGAAAGCCATCAACAAGTTTCTGGCAGAATTCTGGTTGGATATTTGGCCACTCTTCTTGGCAGAAGTGATTTATAAAAAAAAACTTTTAATAAATTTGTTGGTTTTCTAGCATGCCCAAAAGGTTCTACCACCACCATGCTTAATACTTCGTACAATGTTTTTGTGGGTCTCACCTTTAATCCTCCAAACATGCATCTGTTTAAAACTTTTCTCCATGAGTCTTTTTCCTTTGTCCATGTGGTCAGCTTCTTGGATAGTCCATAGCAATTTAAACCTCACTTGCCTGTAAACACTGACATTGGTGTTTCAGCAGCTTCCAGTTCATGGCATGCTTGTGTCTTGGTCATTCCTGGGTTGTTCGTAACCTTCCAAACCAATCATGCCTGAGCTTACGGGGTGACAGTTTGGGTCTTCTCCCAGACATTGGCAAAGTGTCTACACCACACCTTGGCTTCTACTTACATACAATATAATTGCTCAAACTTATCTTGGAATCTGCAGTTATTCAGGATTGGCACCTAGAGATTTTCCTGAGTTGTGTAAATCTACCATTCACTTTTCAGATCTACACTGAGCTCCTTATACTTTCTCATTGCCAGCTGTAGTCAATCAGCCTCACTAATAGGCAGTTGAGAGGCAGTTTGCTTGGTGAATTACATGACATTTCAGAACTTTCATCCTGACTGAACTGATAACCTAAGTGGGTGTGTATAATGCTGACTGTGTTGATATCAGAAAGAAAAAGAAGAAGAAAAAAAAGAAATTAAACCTTTTTCCTGCAAATTATTGGTGGTGTCTACCATTAAAATATACACAACCTGACCTGCTTTTAGTTTTTAATTGCATGCATTTGTTGTGGAATATTTTGTCCAAGGTCATAAATATTTAATTCCATCCATTGTTCTATGCGTTTGTATTAATGGAAGACTCGAACCACTTCTGAAGTGTTCTCCAGCACAGAGTTAAGGTTGGGACCATGAAATTGATTCCTCATGTACCCATAACCATTATTTTACAATTTTACAGTCCTGCGATATGGCTTGCCATCAGGGAAGAACAAAACCATTCAGGTCATCAGCTGACTTCATTTTATTGCCACATAACGTTGATGAAGCTAGACTTGACTGAAGCACCCACAGATCATAACACTGTCTCTAGAGGCTTGCACATCGGCCACTATGTTTGATTGATGCTTTGCTTCATGTGCTTCCCTTTTTACCCTGACACACCACATTCGTGTTTTTTTCTAAGTCACATTTCTTTCACAAAGTTGACAGTTCAGCGTGATCCATCCAGGTTTCAATAATGTGTTGGACAGTTCTTCACCCAGTTCCAGTAATTCTAATGTTTTCTTTGCTTGATCGAGGCCAACTATTTGACCCTTTGGAAATACATTAACAGTTTTTCCATGAACACGGGATATGTCTTCCCAAAATGATTGTTTAAGAAATGAGAAGCACTCTCTGCATCAGAATTGTTGCCAGCTGAAACATATTAATCATTCCAGTAATGATCCAATCAAAGGCTCTTTAGTATTTGCTTACATAAAACCATTTTTTGGTCAAGAAGCGTGCTGTGTTACAAAGGCCAATATTGCCATAACATTCCCATTCATAATGAGTGTAGAATATGTTAAATTCTGACCGCAACTGTAGTCAAAGGCTTATTATTATTGTAACGGACCCTATTAATCCGGACACTGTTGTCTACTTTATTTCCTTTATGTTTGGAGTGCTTTTTAAAAATGATAATAGCACTCATTTAAAATGCATTAGTTTAGGCATCTGTGATAAAAGTGTATCCATTTAAACAGTAACTCAGTTGAATGTACTATTATGATGACATAGTAATACACTCAGTCTCTCTTTCACTAATCACTATACTGCTTTATCCTGTATACAGGGTCACGGGGGCCTGGTGCCTATTCCAGGAGGTACACCCTGGATGGGGCGCCAATCCATCACATGGCACACACATACAGTACACATTCACAGACTACAGGCAATTTGGGAAGGCCATATAGCATAACCTGCATGTCTTTAGATTGTGGGAGGAAACGGGATTACCTGGAGGAAACCCACCAAGCACAGGGAGAACGTCATGCACACAGCCCCAAGGTGGGAATCGAACCTGGACCCTGGAGGTGCAAGGTGACAGCGCTAATCACTAAGTCATTAATGGTACATTCTTTAAAAAAAATAAAAACTGCTTTTAGTTATCTTGATAACATTATTTTGTCGGTAAAAAAAAAATCATTTAGTATGACTAAATTAGGATTTGCAGATGCTTATCTCTGTAAAAAGGCAGTTATTTTACTTTTATGCCTGCAAAGAGATTCTGCAACAATGGCAAGACAATACATTATTCTTTACAAATTTAGTAACTTATTATGTCTTTCATTTCCCTCTTTTTTTTAAAAAAGCTTGGTTTTCCCTGTCGTTTCATTTTCCTGTTGTCCCTTCTAAATATCCAGACTCAGGAAGCCTTCGCAGCATTCTGGTGGAAACTGTGACGGTGATGACTTATCCTATATATGTGTTTGCGTTTAAAATGGGGAAGCCACCGCATTGTGTAAGCATAGTTAAACAGAGGCAGGAAAAAGTCTGGGCTATTCCTCTGGGCTCTCCTTCACACCCTGTGATTAACGTATCTTTGGCTTTCAGAGCTATATATGCATTTTTTCGGGATAGAATTCCAGGGAAGCACTTCTAGGAAAATCTTGGCATCAAATTTCTCTATGCTTTAAAATTGCTTTGCTGCACTGTATTAATCTTCAAGTTCAGTTTCTGCTCAAGCTTTTCTCTGTCAATCTTCAGAATTAGTCTTAATATCCTAATATCATTTATTAGATTACATTATCATCATTCCTTATTAGGTTACATTATTATCATTCCCACCTGTTATCTTTATGATTGTGCAAGATTGTGCCTTTGGAGACAATTTGTCACTCTTAGTATTTCCATGATTGTAGCCAGGTCTACGTTACGTCCTAGACTTTCCAAGAACCAAAGGAGCATAAAGGAAATAACATTTGGATTTACACGCTATACAAGCTTGCGGCCCAAAGTTTGGAGGATGGTGGTAGAGAAAATTATACCATACTGTCCAGTGCATTACAACTAAGTTGTTTAAAGAATCATTCACCGAGAATTTGCATTCCAATATCCAGTCTTATACAGTTACAGTATTTTTTATGTGTATTTCTGTAAGGAAACCACACCTCCCTGCCCCTGAGAGCTCACTGTACTTACAGTACTTCTGGGAAACTGTCTCCTACTGTACTTGAAAAGTCTGGGGAAGGAAACCAGATCTGAGTACTCCTTTGTCGGTTTGTTTTGGTGTGCTGTAATAACAGGCTTCGTCTTTCATGCTATGATGAATCCTGTTTTCTGTGTCAGTCGCTTCTGTTTATTTCCCTGGTGTGGAATTTTTGACGTAATCTGCTTTTCACTAGAGGGAAAGCCTAAAGAAGACAAGCTGAAAGGCTTTCGGCTACCGAGGCATGAAAGGTTATCTAGATAAGCAAGATTAAGCGAATCAAAACATGAATAGTGGGGATGATATTCACACCATGGCCTGAGGTGTGCTTCGTGCTGGCTCATTAGGAAAAGTGAACCATCAGCATGATGTGGTCTCGAGCAGCATGGAGGGTTTAACTCCCCTCTTAAGCACCATATGAGCCAAATTTTTTGCAAAGCCCCTAAATAGGGGTCATCCAACTAAGAAGCTAGGCAAAGCTTTATCCTTTGTACAGTGTCACAGGCACCCTAAAGCCTATCGCGGAGGAAACCCACCAAGCATGGGGAGAATTTGCAAATTCCATCAAACAGACCCGAGGTGGGACTCTAACCCAGATTCTGATGGTGCAAGGCGTCTGTGCTAACCACTAAGCCACCCTGCCACCCAAGTCAAATATTTAAAATAAATAAATGACAATTAAAAAGAAATGACGTTAAAGGTTCTGAAAATAACTTGGGTGGTTGGACGACACTGTTAATCCATTTTACCATTGTAATGGATGTGCGATGGTACGCATTTCCAGATAACGACTGAATAGAGTCTTTAAGAGGAAATTATAGGGTTTTAAATTGGGGAAAGTGGCCCTGCAGTGAAAAGACCACCCCTTGATAAACGACAGTTTCCATTTAGGTTTCAATTAATAACTTAACGCACTGTAAGTTATGCTGATTTTAGCAAAACAGCATCGAAGCTGTGCATTTTATCATTTCTTCCATATTCTCCTCTCTTTCTCTCTTTATCTATATGAACTGTAAAAGCAAATATATCAAATCAAGATTAACCATCAATGCAACTTTAAATAAAAACCTGTCTTAAAAAAATGGTAGGTTCGACTTCAAAGCTCTGTGGTACATCAGCAATATGATGCATGCCTCTTGCCCTCACTTCAAACAGTGCTCGTGATAAATTTACGTGGCTATAAAAGAGCATTTTGGGCTAACTGCAACTGGTGAACATCTGTGCTTAATTTTTGGAGTAATGTGTAACAGCTAGCATGTGGTCTTTGTTCTTGCTGAAGCTGGTAGGTAGAGCTGCCAGGTATGGATCGTAAGGTACCCGAGCACTGCAGAAATGTGTAGCACAACACTTTTGTGCATGTTTCAGCACTGTAAAACTGTAGGTATATAAAACTGGAAGAGCAAGAGTTTCAGAAATTTTATGTATTTATGTACTTGGTAGGCATATAGTTACATTTAATGAATGACAAACACTTTCATAATATGTAACAGTTTGACAGCAAAATGAGATAAATCCATTCGTGGAGAAAACCAAGTTTTGCAAACTCAGAAAACATTTTTCTGCATTACTCACAATCCGAGGTTCCACTGTACTATTTTATATTAACTCTGCGTCTCATCTTTAAAAATTCTGTAATATTCTTTTACACTAATAAACTGTTCTATAAATCACAGGATTTTCAGGAAATTATGATATATCATTTACTTGGAGGCAATGCAACAAAGATTTGCATCCCAGCTTTATTATTTTTTTTCAGGTTTACACTCCTAATGACTTGCCCTTTTATAACCAGTTCTATTGATGTGCATGGTTACATGCTCAGTTCGTATAATAACACATATATTGCATGCTATAGGCAGCTACAATGTTCCAAATTATTAAGTAGACTTAATCACATCAAAGGTTCACCATTGTTCCAAATTTTCTCCATTTGTTGATAACGGCTCTCACAGTGGTTCACTGGAGTCCCAAAGTCTTAGAAATGTCTTGTAACCCTTTCCAGACTGATACATGTCAATTATTTTGCTCATCCCTTCTTAAAATTTTTTAGATCGCGGCATTGTTTGTTGCTTTTTGAGATTTTTTGCGTCCTTCACTTTGTCAAATAGGTTCAATTTGAGTGATTTCTTGATTCAACAGGTCGGGCAGTAATCAGGCCTGGGTGTGGCGAGTGAAATGATTCATGATTTAGCAATTTTTTAAAAACTTTTTTACATAGGGCCAGGTAGATTTAGACAGCTTTTTCCCCTTTCAATAAAGGGAATTTAAAAACTTTAAACATTTAAAAACCACATTTTATATTTACTCAGCTTATTTTTGTCAATATTAAAATGTGTTTGATTTTGTCATACAAAAAAACAAACAAAAAAAAAAACAACAGAAATTACTTTTCCACAGCACTGTAATGTCGTATCTGGGTGAAAAAAAAAAAAAAAGCAATTTGGAAATGTGATAAATCAAAGATTTGACATTCCAGTTAGCAAAGCTGTATTGCAATTTATAGCTCAAAAAGTTACACAGGTTATTTCTGAGACAATAAAGCATGGGTTATTGAACCAATAAAACCTTATTATTCTGTAAACCTAACTACTGTTCAGTTTTATAAGGTTCTATTTGGCAGTTGTTCACTCTTGAATTTAGTAGAAGATTATTTAAAATTGGCATTTTAATTTTATGTGAAGAAAGTTGTTAGCATTCAGGTGCTCAGGCTAATTTCAAGTCAAATAGTCAAGTCAAGTAGGCTTTTATTGTCATTTGAACCATATACAGTTTAGTACACAGTGGAACGAATTTTAAGAGAAGACAGGATTCAGAATATCTTTTTTTTTTTTTTTTGCATGATGAGCCAAAGAAGTGATAGCTCAATGGTTAAGACTGTGTGTTACTGATCAGAAGCCAAGCTCATTCTGTTGGACCCTTGAGCAAGGCCCCTTAACCCTCTCGGCTCCAGCATTGTTGTCTCATAGCTGACCCTGCAGTCTGACCCCGGCTTTCTAACATGAAAAGAATGTTGATGTCACTGTGAAGTAATGCATGTGCAACAAATGATGGCTTCTTGTTCTTCTAGATGTAAAGATGAAAAGAGCAGGTAGCTTTGAAAGAGGGGATACAGTGTACACTATCAAGAGCAAAATAAATTTTTGCTACTAAATAGAGAATGAAATTGTATTCATTTTCTGTGTGCAACATGCAAGCTGAGGCAGGACACAAATGTGTACAACTGGTGTGTTGGTATTTATTTATCAAGGTGAATCCATGAATCATTATCTATAATCCAGAAAATAAAGAAGAGAGCATAACGCAAGTGTAATCTATAATCGGAAATAAACAATAAACACACAGTATAGTAAATATTGAAAACACTCAGTTAACCTTATTACTTAGTTAGCCATAACTTCATTAATTTATCATAAGCCAAGACCGGCTTTAGGGCTGGTGTTGTTTGGAAAGATTGAATAACTGTGTTCTTTTATTCTGCACAACCAAAAGTCCCGGTTTGACTTGAACAGTCCTTGTAATACATATCCTAACATGAGAAAATCTCCAAGTCCCTCGCTACGTATCATTTTACACTTGCCTTCCCCTCAAAATGACAGTCATCTAGTAGTAATGCAGAATAACCTTTTGGAGAGACACAGGATGAGATGTGAATATCAATAATTGCATGATTTGTTTTCAGTAAGGATGAGGTACATATGTACTATTCTATGAAACAAACAGATAAAAAAAAAATCACACTCTGCATAAGAAAATCATGTTCCGGATGCATTGGTATGTATACTTTTTTTTTCCAGTTAACTGTTAGTTACCAAATACACAGCTTCATTTAACAATATAACACCTTACAGTCTGTAAAATTATGGGATGTTTCTGTTGCCCATTGAATGGTAACCTCTTTAAGATGTCATCAGGTTTCTTGCCTTTATGTACATGCACTATGCCAATCATCTATCTAGGAACCTCTGTAGTCCATCTAGGGACCGTGGAGGTCAATGGTGACCATTGTATTAATTCTAATAAATGGAAGGACCATGGAAGGACCTCTTGTCAACATTCACACATCCATTCTAACACTATAGGCAATTTGGGAACACCAATTAGCCAAATCTGCATGTCTTTGGACTGTAGGGGGACGGGGGATGGAAGTACCTGGAGGAAACCTACCAAGCACGAGGAGAACATGCAAACTCCACACACACAAACCCTGAATTGGACCTGGACCTTGGACCCATGTACAGTTAACACTGATGTTAAATCCTTGATTCTTTAAGGCTTTGATTAATTTTCTACAACTGCACAACTCTTAGGTGGCACGGTGTTGTAGAAGTTAGCACTGTTGAGTTGCACCTGCAGGGTCCGTGTTCGATTCCCTGCCAGGCTCGATTCCCGTCTCTGTGTGCTTGGAGTTTGCATTCTTGGTGGGTTTCCTCTCTCAGTCCAAGGACCTGGGCCCGTATTCACAAAGCTTCTTAGAATTTCCTCAGTGAGCTCCTATCTTAGCTTGAAACGTCCTAGCTTTGGACTTTTAGTCTAGGACTCCCAGCTTAGGCCGGGAGTCCTAGACTAAAATTGATATAGGAAATTTCTCAGAGCAACTCTTAGTAAGAAAGTACAAAAACCTTTAACTTAGTGAGGAGGTGTGGTTAACCCTGCTGCTAGGAATGATGTAGCTATTTAAGAGCTGTGATTGGTTGATATAATCTCTGACCTCTGCAAAGGTCTTGAAATGTGTTTTTTGTAAAAATAGAATACATGATAATAGAACAGTTGCTCTGAAAAGTTTCCTAAGCCACTTTTAGTCTAGGACTTCCAGCTAGGATTTTTTAAGCCTAGCCTTTTAAGATAGAAGCTCCCTGAGAGAATTCTAAGAAGCTTTGCAAATACGGGCCTGCCTGAATAAATGAAGCGATAAAGATGATGAGTAAGAGTGAGTAAGTGCACAACTCTTGTCACGTGTATAGTATGAAACTCATTCTCTGGGACTTGCATCCTGGATGTGCTGCATAATGTAAGACAATAAATAATAAATGGTATGGAGAAGCTTTCTGTAAGCAGATGTTCATAATAACAGAATGTATCTGTCAGGATTTATTTTTAAAGTGCAGGTTAATTTGTTTTGTGTTCATTATTTTTATGTATTTATTTTTTGGGATGTGTAACAAACAATTTGAATTTCCATGATTTCCTATGCTTTATGAGTGTTTTGGAATACGATCCCACTTCCGAACGAATTATGCTCGTAATCCAAGGTTCCACTGTAACAAGTACCTCTGCTTTGTGGCTGGTTTTACCACACCTGCAGATCTTTAATAAATTTCCTATAACTTTCTATATACATTTTTATATAAGTATGCTCTGTCATGATATATTCCTTATAAACATCCTGAAATGAACCATACAGGAAAAAGATGCAAAACCAAAAGTAGAGCTGAAACTTTACTACAACTGGGAATGACCTTTAGGGAAAAAAAAAAAAACTTGCACACCATTTATATTTAGAAAAAGTATTTTCTCCCCACTTAAAATCGATGACACAGAACAATGGAAATAATATGGCACAAATACCACTATGATGCACACAGATGTAGAAAATGTACAAAATCCTGTCGGCCTTTAAATAGTAGAGTGCAAGCACCAAGATAAGGAAGCTGCAACACTCAAGTACAAAGCCCAACAGAATACAATGGGCTACCCACTGTGTGGCTCTGTATACACACATATACCAGTAGAAATAAGTGATAAAAAATGCTTTTATTTACCAAGATAATGCTGCAACTGTAATCCAAGTGTCTAACTTTAAACAGCTTTACAAAGATTTTACTACAGTAAAATGTAACATTTTCTTGTTTCATTATGACTTATGAGCGATGTTATTCATTAATGTCTCAACTTCCTTGTTAAAAACTTTTTTTATGAGAACTGCTGAGATAACACAGTAGCCTATTTTTTTTTTTTAATGAAGAAGAATATCATAAAAGAAAAAAATGCATAATAGATAAAACATAAAAACTTTTTGATCCAATAAAATTTATGGACCTGTGCCTGCCAGCTTAGGATGCAAAAAACTAGGCTAGTTGGCACTGTATCTCGCTCAAGAACTTCTCCTAGAGCTTTTCTCTCATACCTTACTTACTGTATACCTCATGCACTGCTTTGAAGCAGATGTTTCCATGATGACTACTGCATCAAATGGGACGCATGCTTTTTAAAACATTTTACAATAGAATGACCTAATCATCCAGTTTGCCCTAGAAGGACTGATCTCTTGAGCTTAAGGTGTTAGAAGAACCATAAAATGGCTGAAGAGTGACCTTATGAGCAGCCCAGGGATGGATGAGGGATGGATGTCAAATACTGTAGAATATAAATGTGTTCTTTTAATGTTGCACCTCGAACTCGATTCTGTTGGGTTCACCATACCCAACAATATATATATTGTTACTTAGCGAATTGGATAATTACTGCAGTAATTAATGTGGTTCTGCTGGCTACAAGTTATTTAACCCTAACTGATGCACTGAATAGCTTCTCATTTCTTAAACAACTATGTGAGAAGACACAACCTGTGGTTGAGGCACAGATGTTACCAGTCAATAAGGGGCAGGGCGCCGCCCCCTTAAAGTTAGGCAGAGAAGAATGCTACTTTAACATTGTGTTATTTAACATAATTATTTATTTTAAAAATGAAATTAGGTAATTTAGTCACGATAGTCTGCTGTGTTTAATATACTTTATTTACTTTAAAAAAAACAACTAAACTGTTTTACGTTCATTTGTGTTTATGTACTTTGCGAATTAATATTTCTAAATATTTGGGCTCATGTGTTTCGACCATTCTCACCGAGTCTTATTAACAGTCAGCAGATTGTTAGTTTATGTATTGAATAGTGATTAATGTGGAAGCAGATAAATATGAGAGAAAATTCTGTAATTTCTTTTCTAAAATACCCCTTCGCAAGGCGATCGGACGAAGAAAGAAAAAAAGTTAAAGAGCTTGGACCAGATTGACCTGATCTTCTAATTAAGCAGCAGTCAAGTGATCACGGCCGAGCTTACACTCTGTGCTTTTCCAACATTTCTTATGGCTATTTCTTCTTCTTCTTCTTCTACTTCTTCTTTGTCTTTCGGCTGTTCCCTTTCAGGGGTCGCCACAGCGAATCATTTGCCTCCATCTACCCTATCCTCTGCATCCTCTTCTCTCACACCAACTAACTTCATGTCCTCTCTCACTGCATCCATAAATCTCCTCTTTGGTCTTCCTCTAGACCTCCTGCCTGGCAGTTCCAACCTCAGCATCCTCCTATATTCACCATCTCTCCTCTAAACATGTCCAAACCACCTCAATCTGGCCTCTCTGACTTTATCTCCAAAACATCTAACGTGGGTTGTCCCTCTGATAAACTCATTCTTGATCCTATCCCTCCTTGTCACTCCCAAAGAGAACCTCAACATCTTCAGCTCTGCTACCTCCAACTCTGCCTCCTGTCTTTTCTTCAGCGCCACTGTCTCTAAGCCGTAGAGCATTGCTGGTCTCACCAATGTCCTGTACACCTTTCCTTTCATTCTCGCTGATACTCTTTTATCGCACAACACACCTGTCACTTTTCTCCACCCATTCCAACCTGCCTGTACCCGCCTCTTCACCTCCTTTGAACACTTACCGTTGCTCTGGACCGTTGACCCTAAGTACTTAAAATCCTGCACCTTCTTTACCTCTGCTCCCTGTAGCCTCACCGATCCTCCTGGGTCCCTCTCATTTACACACATGTATTCCGTCTTGCTGCCACTAATCTTCATTCCTCTGCTTTCCAGAGCATACCTCCACCTCTCCAAATTTTCCTCCACCTGTTCCCTGCTCTCGCTACAGAGCACAATGTCATCTGCAAACATCATAGTCCATGGAGACTCCTGTCTTACCTCATCTGTCATCCTGTCCATCACCAAAGCAAACCAAAAGGGGCTTAGAGCCGATCCTTGATGCAGACCCACCTCCACCTTGAACTCTTCTGTCACACCTACAGCACATCTTACCACTGTCTTACAGCTCTCATACATGTCCTGCACCACTCTAACATACTTCTCTGCCACTCCAGACTTCCTCATACAATACCACAGCTCCTCTCCTGGCACCCTGTCAGTCGCTTTTTCTAAATCTACAAAGACACAATGCAACTCCCTTTTACCTTCTCTGTACTTCTCCGCCAGCATCCTCAAAGCAAATACTGCATCTGATGTACTCTTTCTAGACATAAAACCATATTGCTGCTCACAAATGCTCACCTCTGCCCTTAACCTAGCTTCCACTACTCTTTCCCACAGCTTCATTGTCTGGCTCATTAGCTTTATACCTCTATAATTGCCACAGCTTTGCACATCTCCCTTTCCTCTGGAATCCTCTCACTCTCCAAGATCTTGTTAAACAAACTTGTCAAAACTCTACTGCCACCTCTCCTAAGCACTTCCATACCTCCACAGGTATGTCATCAGGACCAACAGCCTTTCCACTCTTCATCCTCTTCAACGCCCTTGTCACCTCACTTCTACTAATATTTGCTACTTCCTGTTCCACAACACTTCCTGTTCCACAACATTCTTATGGCTATTTACAGGCAATTATTAAATTGTTTCATTTTAATTTTGTTTGCGAAATCACTTAAAAATTTTATGAAATCAAATCATAAAAAACAAAACAAAAGTAGAACTACTGACTATGTTTGATGGTGAAATTAAGAGCATTTTCACATGCAAAATAGAAAGAGGTATATAAGAGTTTGGGACTAAACAGCTGTCTACTCTTAAGAAAACCACTTATAAGTTGCTTCAGTTGGTCAGGTCTACTGTTGGTCCTGCAATGTTATCTAGAATCTTTAATTACGTTAGTAGTTAAACTAGCTAACAGCTACTGTAAAAAGTATTGTATGCATTTTGCCATAGGCATACTGCAAGCATACAGAATACAATATGGTTAAATGACATGCAAAAATTGATCACATACAGTATGGAAAATACTTTTTTGCAATTTTGTGTGATTGATACACAATAAGTAACAAGACTCGTAAAACATAGTGAGTTAAAGTACAGATATTCTATTAAAAAAGACTTATGTATAATAACAAAGTAGTTGCCACTGCCAGAAAAATGTGTACACTTGAGTATTTTATTTAACCGCCTTCAGCTTTGATCATGGCATGCAATGTGGTTTCCAGTTCATGTGTGGAAATGATTCCTCATGCTTCCAGAACCACTCTTTCGCAATCCTGGAATATACCCATGCCACAGTCCTGGCATATACCCATGCCCCCAGGGGTGAAAAACTCCATAGATCTGATAACCTGGTAATTCAGGTCAACATCAACTGACTTCATTTTATTGCCACATAATATTGAGTCTAGACCTGATCGAGTGAAGCAACCCCAGATCATAACACTGCCTCCGGAGTCATGTACAGTGGGCACAGTGCATGATGGGTGCATCGCTTTATGTGCTCCCTTTTTACCCTGATATGCCATCTTTATGCTGCCTAGAAAACTGAACTGGTAAAAACTAATGGTAGTTTATTAACAAATGGTTTTGTTATGACCACACAATTGTTCAGTCGCACTGTGAGTATAAAAATCGTTTTAATTTCATGATTAAACATGGCTCTGATGCCCTGTTGATTTTTTTTATTTAACTTCAGAAAGCATTTAGGCAATCTTTGATCACATTTAAAAAAGATTATCACATTTCTATCAAGTAGTTGACATTTTAGCAATAAACGTCTAGATTTTAATAAAGCAAAGGAGATTTCCTGACCAAATTCCAGTAATTTTAATATTTTCCATATTTCATGTAGGCCAATAAATTGATCCTTTTGATCCTTCTTAAACTTCAACTCTTTTTTTTCTTTTTCTTTCTTTTTTTTTGGCCAGGCAGTATACATATCTGTGCATAACATCAGCCAATACAGTTTAAAGAGAAAAAAAAAAAAAAAAACTCCATAAGCAACAAATCCATGTCCAATGCAAGTCCAGACCAGATGAATTTAGGACGCAGATGATCATTCCCGGGACTCTTTCAGGAATTATGCAAGTTAAGAATTTTTACTTAATCCCCAAGAGGGGACCAACTTGTCTTGACATGGTTCGTTTTAAAAAAGCCTTGATTTTGTCCAGGTAATAAAAGAGAGTTTAGTGAGCTTGGTGTTTAGTCAGACCTTTATGCTTTTCTTATATCGTAAAAATAACTTTCTGGATGCAGAGGTGGAAAGCACACCAACACATTTGCAGTGGCAAATCCTGGCAGTGTTACCAGAGACCAAAGAATACTGTGCAAATAAATACTCAGTGTCTCATGCCTACCGAGTTTTACTGGCTGCAATAACATTACTTTGAGGGGCTTTCCTTATACAAACCAGATTTTATCCAAAATGCCAAAAAAAGCAAATGTCAAGTACCCAGAAGCAGCTGTTTTTAAGCTTCTGCTTTTCCTGAACAAACGTAAACACCTATTTAAGAAGAATAAATAGGTCGACATTGGATCGTTCCCCGTTTACTGTCTCTTGTCTTTGGTGTATGTGTGTTGGTTTTGGAAATATTTGATTCCTTTTCTGTTTATGTTCCCTTTTCCACCAGAGACTCTGCTTTGACTTTACTCTGTGAAACTGCGTCCCATCAATAAAGAATTTGTTGCTCATTAAGCGTGAATTAAAAAGTGCCTTGTTTCTCTTAGGACTGAATTTCTATTAGTATTGTGACACAGGTCATGTAACATTACATAACCGGGACAGCTACAGTTGCCAAGGGAACAGCCAATGATACTCTACCCTATACATTCAGTCTCTTATCATCATCTTTCAAAAGAATGCCGTCTCGTATATCAGTCTAGCTCTTTAGTTCAAAAGCACTTCTCATGCTTTCCCTCCTCACATGCAACTTCACATGTGGTGTTTTTTAACCCTCACGTGAACCTTCACATATAAAATTTTTAAAGGTAAAAAATAATTATAAAAATATGCAATTAAAAACAAATAAAATTTTTTTAAAGTCAATTTTCAGTTTGACTTGAAGCCAGTTTCTCTTTAGATTGGGAGAAATATATTTGAATTTACGACTACCCATCAGTAGTCTAGCTGACGCATTCTGGTCCATTTGACGGCATCCAATTAAAGACTGGTTTGCACCATAATAGAATGAATTGCAGTAGTCAAGACATGAAGTAATAAAAGCATGGATAACAGTTTCAAAGATTTTTTGAAAAAGAAAAGATTAAACTTAAACAAGATATCGAAGGCAAAAAAACCCCCAAAAAAACGGAATTAATCTATTTGACAAACTTAAGACTAGAATCAAAGAACAATCCTATATTTTTTGCACACGAAAAGATGTAAGAACTGAGATCGTCAAGGTTAAGATCACCAACGTTATAGGTTATAGGTGCCAAACAGCACTACTTTGATTTAATTCTTATTTTGGGCCAGAAACTTTACCGTGTAGGCCACCGTTTTACTTCCTGTAGACACTTAACAGGACCTCAATGGAGCTTAAGTCATTATGTTTAATTGGAAGATAAAGTGGGGTATCATCAGCATATAAATGAAAAGAAACTCCAGATTTGAAAAAAAAAAATGGAAGAAGGAAGTAGATTAAGCAGATATAAAGAAAATAGGGTTGAAGAGAGAACAGAGCCCTGCGGAACACCACAGGAAAAATAAGCAACTAAAGAGGTGTATTTTCCAATACATACAGAAAACTTCCTATTTGTTATAAATGATTGAAACCAATTTAAAACAGTACCCTGAAAGCCAAAAAGAGCTCTCAGTCGAGAGAGAAGTATTGCATGATCAACCATATCAAAAGCTGAGCTGAGATCTACAGTAGAAGGATCAAAGCAACAGCACTCCCACTATCAATGGGCAACATTATATCATTAGTTACCTTCAGTAGGGCAGATTCTGTACTATGTAATTTTCTGAAGCCAGATTGAAAAATGTCATATAAAGAATTAGGACTATAGTTGACTAAATACACTTTTTTCCCCCAGTATCTTAGAACCGAAAGACATATTTGATATTGGTCTAAAATTATCCAACTCGGATATATCAAGATATAGTTTCTTTAGAGGCATGTTATAGGCAGTCAGGGACCGTGCCAATATAAAAGGTACTTTAAATCTCCTCCATCTTTATTTTTCCATGCAATATTCAAAGTTTTTTATTTATTTTTTAATTAATAAACATGTTTCTGGATTTTTTCCAAACTGAACTGGTATTTTCATATTTGTTGTTGCTCTTATGGTAGGTTAATTTAGCTTTTATTATTCAAGGATTCAAGGATTCAAGGAGCTTTATTGTCATACCAGCACACTTCCATGTTCTGGTATGAAATTAGGACCCAGGTCCCGTTTAAGCCACAGAGATAGCATAGTAATATAAATATGAGGGTGTAAATATGTATATACATGAATATAAATAAGAGCAGTCAGAGATATATTATGCAGGAAATTAGACATAAACTATACATAGTGTACATACATTATATATTATTATTAATTTTTAGTAAATAACAATTTATTTATAAAAGGTACACACATTTTATTTTCCACAGTGCAGTTCTTTAGAAGCCTGTGTAGCTAACTCGCTACAAATCTGTTAAATCTCCCTGTCCTTGTGAAAACATCTGCTCCCCACCACACGCGCAGATGCGCGCACGCACGCACGCACGCACACCACACGCGCGCTGGCTCTGTCCTAGGAACCAATCACTGCAGGTCTAATCATGTGACGCAATAAATGTGGGCGTGGCCGTGTGGACTCGGTGTGTAATAATTCATGAAGGCTGGCTGTAAGGCGCTGTGCTGCGGGGACTGATCCCTCCTCCTCCTCCTCCTCCTCACTGCGCAGAGAGAACTCCGCCACCGGACTCCGGGTCTCACTCAGGACCAGCGCGCTCCTTCTGCTCTCTCTCTCTCTGTCTCTCTGTCTCTCTCTCTTCGTGCCGAGTCACTCTGAGCTGCCTGAGCTACAGTATGACAGCAGATGTTCCGCTCATTTAGTAGGAATTAGGGACGTGTAGGCTGACCGTACAGACTTGTAACGCTTTTTTTATTCTCATCTTTATCGCGGGATAAACCAAACTCGGCCATGACATCGCGCGAGGACGCACCGGAGCAGAGCCGGCGTTTCTGCGTCTTGTCCTGGGAGCAGGTGCAGCGTCTCGACTCCATCCTCGGGGAGAGTGTGCCCATCCACGGCCGCGGAAATTTCCCCACCCTGTCCATATCCCCACGCCAGATCGTGCAGGTAACACACACACACACTGAATCTGCACTGCATACTTTTACACTACTGTACAAGTTACTGTTTCACTCTTAAAGCGATATATATATATATATATATATATAGGGTTTTGTCTGTTAATTGGTCAGAACTTGCTCTCCTTTACATTTGATATATATTGGAGGACCCGAAACCAGTCTCAAAACATTTTCTGTCTGTCTGCATGTCTGTATGTCTGTCCAGCCAGATTTTTTTTTCCGGACAGAATGTAATGAAACTTTGCCAGTCCTTATATATCTGCCTGAAGTTTAACCTGCGCCATACAGTAAATAAAATTAAAGTACAAGTGTTAAGTAGAAGTGAAGTCGCGTGCGTCAAACTGTGGGCGCGTCTTAAATCTACCGCTGAACAGAATTTTATGCAACTTTCGCAATACTTTGATATCTGTCTGAAGTTTAACCTGCAAAAATCGAAATGGTGAGTAAATGCGATGTTATGGACAACTACTGTGTGTGCCGGATTTAATTATCTACTTTAAAATAAGCTACTTTGCGTCATGTAAACAAACAAACCAGCACCAATAGATATTAATTAGAAAAGTTACAAGCTGAATTTTTTAAAATTTATTTTTACTGAAATAACAGCGCTGAAGAGTGTGGTGGAGTCGTTTTACTAAAAAATAAATCTTTATCCAGTCGATTTTTCCTCTGTGATTCACTCTTCGATTACCGAACAGTGAGTGTATTTGGCTGACTACAAAAGAAGTACAACTTGGCGTAAACAAGATACTCAACCTAACAAAATTTAAGAATTAAAGTTGATCAGCTCATTTTTAGCTGTAACCTTTTAACAGTTTTTTTTTTACAACCTTTTAACTCTTTTCCCATCAAGTACTAACGCTTATTTTTTTTATATATAGATGGTACAGTGTCATAGTGGTTCGATTCCCACATTGTGGAGTGTGCACTTTTTCCCTGTTTACTTCAGGTTCCTCCGACAGTCCAAAGACATGCAGATTAGACTGATTGTCATTCCCAAATTGCCTGTAGTGTGTGTTTGAATGAGTGTGGGTGTGTGTATAGGCTCCAGGCTCCCCATGACCCAGTACACAGGATAAGCAGTATACAAAGAGGCATTATATATCATATATGTATATACAGAGGGGCCCAAAAATGTACAGTATACACACTTCATCATGCCTTTTCTTTTGACAGTCACATGATAGCATCAACAATGGTGTGAGTACTGACTTCTTTAAAAGGAAACATAATACTACACATGGTTGCCATAATTCAATTCAAGTTTTAAAAAAAGGGCATCTAGGTATCTGACACCTTTGATATTATGATCTTGTGCTGTAGTAGTAGTAGAAGTAGTAGTAGTAATAATAACAACAACAACAACAACCATAATGTTTCTCATAAACATACAGCATAGTGAAATTATTTTTCCACCAGATTGTCAGGAAGGATCACAGGGTCAGTCATGATACAGAGTTGTGGGCCTTGCACAAGGGCCCATCAGATCAGTAGTGCCCTAACCTAACCCCAACCTCCAGACTTTCTGATTACTAACCCAGACTGTTAACAGTCGAGCCGTCACTGCCAATTAGACAGTTTTATCGAACAAATAAAAGAGCAGAAAATTGCAGCTTTATTTAAAAAAAAAAAAAGTTTCCTGAGGTTAAGGTTAGGGTTAGATTTTGGTGCAGGCATAGCGGTAATTAGCATGTGTGTGTGTGTGTGTGTGTGTTGGATGCACGTGTTATTGCTGCTATTTTTGTCAGGCTCAAACACTCCTTACAGTTTAAACCAAACAAGTAAGTGTGACTACTAGGAAACTAAGCTGATTTTTCAGACAAACCCATTTCATTTGAGGTTAAAAAGCATTATTTTCACATGTACGACAAAGTCGTGTATCCATTAGGCAAAATGGTTAAACTCAATGCTGCAATTTGGAAAAGTCTAATGTTGAGGCTTGAGTCAGTCTGAAAGATGTGGATATTATCTTTTAGTTTGCATTAAATTGTTAAAAAGAGTCTATTAAAATGAATGATGTATAACAAGACAAATGAAATTGTCTTTTTATAGTGTTATGCAAAAAAAACAAAACGCTATACTGATCTCCACTGTTAGAAGGGTGTTTGCGCAATCCTTTTGTTTTTCTTTCCTTAATAGATTTCCCATCTGTAATTCCCAGGGTGCAACTCAAGAAGCTACTGTTTGCCTTCTGTCTCATAAACAGAACACAGTTATTTAAGAGACCCAAGATTTCGTCTGGGCCGATAGTTCCACTTGGGATTTTTCGATACTCACATAACCTAGTCGTATCCTTCCTCATTTCTCAAGTGAAGAATATTTTGGATCTGATTATATTTTTATTAAATATTTGTTTTTGCCCTAACCTATTTGAACTGACATGTTAAATATTAAAAGGATTTAGATCTCCTTGTTCTTTTATAGTGATCCTTTTTATTTTTTTTTTAAGAGCTATCTATTTGTCTTGTGTGGACAATACCCAGTCAGTCATTCTTTAAATATTTAACAAAGCCTATGTTAAAAAAGGAAAAAACATTCCTCTTTACATAGATCTCTTTCTCAAAAACAACAATCCTTATTTTCCTGATTAAAACGTAAACAAAAAAAGTATATATAGAGGCTTATGGGGTATATAGTTGGTAGATGTTATTGGATTGAAAGATATCCCTGGCCATACAAACAAAGCAAGTCGTATGCACCAGCATCTGTATTAAACATTAGTGGATGTTCTCAATGAGGCTTTTCCTTCCTTTCTCTTAAGTTTATGGAAACCTGCACATGGAACATAAATCAGATCCAGTCGGGAATTTCCAAGTATCCTGCTTTCAGTGGCTTAATTTGAGCATTCCAAGACTTTGCTGACAGCCATCACTGATCATTTTAATTCAGATTGAGTTTTATAGACTGTTTTTTGTAATCCAAGTTTGATACCAGTACAAATGTTAAGAACATGTTATAGCTGGTGAAGAACATTTTTTTTTAATGTGTTGGGCAAGCTATTGCAAAGCTTCAGTGGAAAAATGCATCATGTTTTCTACAGACTGGCAAGAAGTAATGCTCCTATTCAAATGCCTTGTGTCCTTACCAAGAATGGAAAATTACAAAAACTGATTACATGGATTTTTGTTGCAGTACTTGAATACATGATTAACTGTGATTTACATTTTTTGACCATACATAACATCAGTACTTTTTCATATTGTGGAAAAAGTTTATACAATTTGTTCTTAAACTACAATTTATGAGAAAATTGCAGAATGAACAAAATTTTGTATTAATAAAGAGATTTAAAAGATAAACAAAAAATATATAGATTTGTTTTCGGAATTAATCATTTTGGATGAACTTGCATAATGAATATGAAATTTTCACAGTAAAGATGTGACATGTCCGAATAAGTCCTATACAAGCTACAGCACATAAAGAATAAGCTTTAATAGTTATTTTAACCAGTATATTTGATATAAAATTTTATGAAGAAAATCTAAATAGAAATTAATTATATCAGCAGTTAGTGACTTTTATCTCTCCCTTTCTTTTTCCCTCGTTTTTTTTCCATACATTTTGTGCCTTTCATTCTTTTTGTCTACTTTCTACAAGTGAAAGTTTAGTCAGTTTAAGCAGATGTAATTGTTATATACTTTACAGTACAAGAGTTGTTCAGGTCAAACTGGGACTTTAGATTATTTAGAATAACAGAACAGTTACTGTATGAGAGTAAAAACTACCTTTATTTCTCTGTATAATCCCCTGATATACTAATGCACTTATCCCATAATTTCACTAGTGCTTGGAAACCAGCAAGGTTTTCTTAGTCCGTCAGAGCCAGGATAGAACTAAAACTCTATACTGTAAATTATGCCTATAGTTCTCCCCATGGTAAGCTTAACCTTTGCATGGAATTGCCCACAAAGACCACAATTTAAAAAGACAGTATTTAGGACATCTTTATATTTTATGTCAATTTAAAGTAAAGCCCTTTTGTGAACGTATGTCTACAGTTCACATGCGAATAGTTAGCAGCAGAATATCTGTGATGGGGAGACAAATGAACATCCCTATCCCGATGTATCAGATATCTCAGTGTGATTGAAATAAAAAAAAAAAATCAGCATGATAATGATCTGCAAATTATGCGAGCTAAATCCTGTATAGATATAAGCATTTCTTGGCTCAGCTTTCAA
This sequence comes from Clarias gariepinus, assembly GCF_024256425.1. Lineage (NCBI taxonomy): Eukaryota > Metazoa > Chordata > Actinopteri > Siluriformes > Clariidae > Clarias > Clarias gariepinus. The sequence goes on along the minus strand of NC_071127.1, from coordinate 15,358,981 downwards.
CCTGTGGAAGCACGTACAGGTGAGATTTTAGCTACATAGGTGATTGAGCTACTTGAGCTAGCCAGATGTTTTGCAGTATAAGAGCTGTGTGTTGAAGCTAAGATGTCACGTTGATGTTTGGTACGTAGCAAGTTTCAGTTGTGCTAAATCTATCTTATGTGCTGCTCTTGGATTTAGGGACTGTACCAGGAATTCGCCTAGGTTAAAGAAAAAAGGAAAGAATAGAAAATTTCAGATTAATTTATTAGCTAAAGTAGCAGTCCTTTTACTTGTTAGTACATTTTGTTCTACTTGCCTTAGCATAAACATGCACATTTTCCTTTATAGATTAATGTATAGACTATTTTTCTATATGAACTTTTAATTACACTGCATACATGTCTGTCTTCTGAAGCCTTACCTTTGACGAAATTATTAATGCAGCTAATTCATGCTATGCCTTAAGCTAAACCTCCGTATACTTGATAAAAGGAAGCCTTTAACTTGTTAGGACCAGCTAAATGTCCCACCAGGGTCAACGCTGACAGATTTTCTAATCCTTGTTGTTATCATGTGACTTAAGTTTCCCTCGGGCAAATCATATTCAATATGTGGAATTTAATGCAAAGCTTTTTTTTTTTACTTCAATGCCTGTAATTAACTCTTTTTGAGAAGAGCTTCCAGCACCTTTACTGTAAACCAAAAGCATGATGATTTGAAAACATCACATAACAAATAGCCAATTATACTCTGGGTATCCATCGTCTTCAATGAAGGTAATAATCTGGGGTTGCTTCAGTTGGTCAGGTCTAGGCTCAGCAACGATATGTGGCAATAAAATGAAGTCAGCTGACGACTTGAATGTACTGAATGAGCAGGTTATCACAACAATCAACATTTCCCCCCCCCCTGAAGAAACGGGCATATTCAAGGATTCAAATTGTGAAAGAATGGTTCTGGTCGCTTGAGGAATCATTTTCACACCCGAATTCGCCATGTATGTTGAAGACCCATATAGCAGAAAAGGTCACTGTCTCAGAAGGGTCAAATTATTGGAGTGCTGAGTTGTCACCTTTGCGGAAGGAATGTGGTTAAATGTTTGGTGAAGTTGCTTTGTAAAAATTGTACAGTGGAAATCAGAGCTACACTATATGGCCAAAGGTATTCGGACAAATCTGCAATGACATTCAAATTTTCCGAATATATATATTTCAGTATGGAGTCGGTCCCATTTTTTCAGCTATTACAGCTTCCACTCTTCTTAAAAGGCTGGCCACTAGATGTTGGCGTGTTTCTGTAGGAATTTATGTTCATTCATTCTGTAGAGCATCAGGCACTGATGTTGGAGAAGTAGGCCTGGCTCACAATCTTCGTTCCAGTTCATCCCAAACGTGTTCGATTGGGGTTGAGGTGAGGGTTCTGTGTTAGGGCCAGTCAAGTTCTTCTACACCAAACTCGTCAAACCATGTCTTTATAGTCCTTGCTTTGTGTACTGGGGCACGGTCATGTTGGATCAGAAAAGGGACTTCACAAAGTTGAAAGCATCGCATTGTACAAGATGTCTTGGTATGCTGAAGCATTAAGATTGCCCTTCACTGGGGATAAGGGGACTGATCGAAACTCTGCAACTTAACAGGTTTGGCCATGAACTTATGTCAATGTAGTATATGTTTAACAGTGAAGGTAAGAATATTTCAACTAGTACAATGTAATGAGAACTCAGGATTGGGACTAAAGAGTCTTGTATACATTGAAAAACCATTTGTTAATGAGACTTATCAGAAAATCAGAAAGCTTCAATTTGTTAGTCGGTATAAAGACAGTCATGTCGTCTGATGATAGTAACTATAGTGTGTCTAGAAAATAAGGCCATTTTGAAGTAGGGATCTGGAAGTGTGATCTGAAAGTCTTGAGAAGAGAAGGCAAGAGAAGGGATCAAATTGAAGACCTTCTTGAGATTAATTGCAGCCAGATGGACTTTCAAATTATAAGGGTGAAGGTGGAGACTTGAGTAAGTGTAGTAGTGAAGGCATGGTGTTAGGCTCTCAAAATGAGGTGTCCTTATTGTCTGTAAAAATTCAGTCAGTTATCTTTGTATTAGAACGACTCTGTTTATCCACTGACGGCTCTAAAGGACAGCGAGGGTAGTAAGGTGTGACTTTTATAGGTTGAAGTATTGGCTGACTCAAGGATGAGAGAGGGAAAGTTCTGGGGTAGGAATGGCAAAACATCATTTCTACAAGAGACTTGTGTGTTCAGTGACAACGTTTGGTTAGGAAAAGTGACTCATGAAATAATGTTGCGGAGAAAGGGGAGTAGACTTGGCTACAGGAGGAAGAGGGGTGATTTTATAATGCATTGTCACCCTTTGTAAGGTGAGCAAGGGAGAGAGTTAGGGTTGAATAGAGGGAAGTAGTTGTGATAAATGTGTGGGAGAGTTAAGATACAATAAGTAAATAAGGTCATGAGGAATGAGGGCTTCAGAAGGAGAGAAATCTGAACCCGGAAGTTGCCTCCTGCAGCGTGGCGATGTTGGATGTGCAATTAAGTTAGCTTGGTGATGCATGATGATATCGGTCGTCTGGTAAACATTGTATGGAGTAGAAGGGTAGTGAAAATGTTGTTCTTAAAGTTTGTGCGGGGAATACATATGTGACTTGTAAGTGTCGAGTTAAAGCTGATTTATACTTACTCTTAACTTTGTGAAGGCATACACAAGATGATCCATGATTTTTATGGATGGGAATGACCAGATACGATATTACCACGATACCTAGGTGCTGTATCAATCTGTATTGCGATCGTGATTTCAAAAATATTCCAATTAGTATTAATTATCAATGTTATTATTATTTATTTATTTATTTTTAGATAGTGTTACAGTTCTTAACAAACATTTCAAATAATTTGCTCCTAATATGCAGGTTGCTGTGATGCCCTCCAATGTAGGAATAGCTTAGAGTGCACCAGCTGTAGGATTATAGAGGAACTGCAGCATATTACCACCTTAAAAGCAAACAAATATTAATAAAAAATATATATATAAAAAAAATAAAAAAAATTTTGGGTTGAGTGCCACACAAAAGTATCATGATGCATACCTGAATTGATTTTTTTCGATATCTTTAATGCAGAATCATTAGTAGACCTGGACGATATGGACCAAACACGATAATTTACGTTATTTGATAAGATTTGGTCTAAAGGTTTAGTTGCTACAGTACATGTACTTGGTCACATGTGGTTTTATTAAAGCATGCTGTAATCAGAATCAAATGCAAAGACAGGGTTTCGCTTCCTGCTTGAAACATGGAAATGAAAGATTATGTGTAGAAGAAATCACCTACTGTATATTAAAAGAAAACCAACCTGTCTCTGAGAATGTTCATTCATTTGTTCAAAACAACAATAACAGACTGATTAAAGTGGTCCTAGGGTGGTGATTTGATAAGTACATATTGAAGGCATGTTGAATGAGCTTTCTTTTCCGGGCAGAAGTCTTTCAAGGCTGTGAAGGCTTCCAGGCACAAAGCATAACATATTTTGTACTGCAGATTTCCGTGTCGATAATGCCTTGCAATTTATTTCAATCGTGACGTTTTTGTCTTTCAAGCGTAACGCTATACATTCACGCTAGCACGATACCATAGTCAACAAGGCTGTACAAGTTTAAACGGGTTAATGTATAGGCGTGGAGGAAGAGTGCGGGAGATGAGAGATACAATACAAGCGCTAGCACAAATTAACGGATGAAACAGGTCATCAAACACAGTATGAACGCAGATCAATTCCTGCTTTCTGTTTCACCCACATGAGGATGGGTTCCCTGTTGTGTCTGGTTCCTCTCAAGGTTTCTGCCATCTTAGGGAGTTTTTCCTTGCCACTGTCGCCCTCGGCTTGCTCATCAGGGACTATCTGACCATTTTGATTCATACGCATTCACATTCCATACAAACTTAAATAATTCTTTTGATTGTGTAAAGCTGCTTTACGACAATGACAATTGTTAAAAGCGCTATACAAATAAAATTGAAAATACAATATATATATATATATACTGTATCATCACCGGCCTGATCTTCTGTCATCATCTGCACCTGTTTCCCACTGGTTTATACATTAAGTTAGATGTTTTTATGCTTAACTCATTCATAGATCAATGAAACTGCCTCGGAAATTCCTCCGAAACTACTCAGGTACGCAGAGCCCAAAAAGTCTATTAGAAAGCCAGGATAACTATTCCTCAAGACGACTTAAAAAAAAAAAAAGAAATAAAAGAAAGTCTGGTTCTTTGGAAAATTGTAAGGAAATGAGGGGTGGATCACGACTTTTACACAGTACTGAATGTACTGTAAAATTTGTACCTCATAAGAAGCCACTCACTATTAACCTGTGTAAAGTCCTTGGGTTACCATGGTAATTATGCTAGGAAGAGATTGGAACACTAATATACTAAAAATGTTCACTATAAAGGAGACATGGTTTCCTTGCCTTTTATTGGTAATTGTCATTTGGAGCAGCCATAAGACACAGTACAATGGACACTTGCAGGGAAGTTGTTCCAATTCTTTTATTGAACGCCAAGAAGAAAGCGAGGGGAAAAAAGTGGAAGATAAAGAAAGACTGAAACTAGGAAATAAAAGACAATCAGTGGATGATACTACAAGTAGAGACATTTGGTTCTTTTTATGATCAGCATTAAGTATAATTATGAGAACACGTTTATTGAAAAGGTCATATGAAAAATTTCTTAAAGAAGGTCTGTCATTATGGCCTAATCAAATTTAAAAGGCATGACATACCAAATAGCAAGCTCTGTGTTATCTAGCATGGATAAAGCTAAATCAAAATACCTTTCATGCTCTCAACTTGTGAACATGACAGATATTATTATACGTTTTTTATATTGTTTATTTATTTATTTATTTTTTATTTTTTGCCCACCCTGATGTCTCTCTGAACCAGTTTAAATGTCTAAAGTGCAAAATGCGTTGCTTATTATAAAAAAAATCTACTGAGAGTTAAAAAGTTTGACTTATTGGATACGCATAACTGATTTCTTCGGGGTCTAATGATACCCTTGGCACTAATTGTTTTGTTGTGTGAAGATAAAATATGACTGTTCAACACAATAACAAAAACAACATAACCTCAAAAATAAGAAAAAAAAAGATGTGGACCGTGAATATCAAACTTTTTGTTTTGATACTTTTACTATATCTTCTCTCTGAGCCAAAGGTTTTAGACTTAAAAAAGACACCCTCATATACCCTTGGGCAAGACACCCTCATACACCCTCATACAACGCAGCCACTGTATGCTATACCACTCCCAAGCCTGGTTAGAAAATTGAAGGGTTGCAACAGGTAGAACGTCCATTGTAAAACCTGTGCTAGATCTTGTGGATCAACTGATCCGATGTCGTGACCCATAGGATAAAATGAACAAAGCCCAAGAAAAAAAAATCATAAAATTAGTTTTTATTTTATTTTTTTGTTTGTTTGCAGAAAAAAATATTTGCACAGTTTGCTGTAGTATCTACAACTACCCCTGGGTTTTATAAGCCGCAACAAGTTTATTATATGTTTAATCACTAATTTAAAAATGTGGATGATCAATCATCTATATGCTATAAATGTATAAATTTATAGATGTAAAGATGTATAAATACATCTATATCTGTATTTTAAAATATAACATTTAGTGTAGAACTTTTAACCTTTTACCTTTGTAGAATCTTCCACAGTTGCCTAGGTCATGCACTTTTTAGACGGTCCCTAACTGCCTGCATTAGTATAAAGCAGTAATGATTAGTGTTTCTCAGAGATAAGATTCATTAGATTCATATATCAATGAGCAAAATGTAAAAATATATTCAGTTGTACTTGGTTCTCTGTCCACCCCAAAGTAAGAAAATACACACTTTTGTCCTTTTGCGTGTTTATTTCTGACAAAACAGAAGTGAGAATTTCAGCTGTGCTGTATACGTCCGGTACGTGGTGTTTGAGGGTATGATTAAGCATACAAAGCTTTTTATTGTGTCAATACAAGTAGACCTTGTGGTAAAATAGGACAGTGCTAATGTGGCTGTTTCAGATTATCAGCATTTTTCTGACTACTTCTTAATTTCGTCAGACTACTTGCTGTCCGTTGTGATTTATTTCGCATTCTGTTGTTGTTGGTTGATATCCGATATGCATGTTGGACCATGTAGACAATGGAAGAAGCCTGCTTCCTTTCTGACTCAACACACTGTGGTGAGAAGGAATGAAGAATAAAGTTTACTTTGAACTTTGATTTTAGTGTCATCATGTGGCAAGTTTGGCAGGGAACAAAACAATTTCTTTTGTGTTTGCACACCGACGTTCTGGGTTGATGCGGGTGGACGTGCACAAAAGGTGGGCGTGAGAGTTAAAATTTGCTGAACCCGCTTTTAGTAAACACTTTCGGTTAAGGATGCACTTCTGTTTTAACCGTTGTGTAAATTAACACCAAACATAATGTAGCAAGAATGCACACTTATTTGCTTTTATGTGTATTGATTGTTACGTACCCCTCCCAGAAACATAAACTGAATAGAAATCCATCTTAATCCAGAATAAAATGTTAAACAATGTAAATGTTGAAACAAATGGGAACAAAAACTAGGGACTGTAAAAACTAGAAGCATGGACTATACATGAATGTATCATGCATTTGAGAACACACAACACTACTAAAAACAAATGGTAGAAAAAGTGTGCTATACAACATAAACGAAATACCAAACCAAAATATGAATCATATTCAGGCCATATTTGGTGCAATCATGACCGAAACGTCTCTTTAAGGCTCGACTCCTGGACCACCAGCGAAGTAGCAGGGTCTCATGGGCTCTTTTTGGTCTACAGGGACCAACCATGGTGTAAACCTTATTGCAGTGGTCAAAAAGTCACTTCCTTGGGGTAACGACAACCTCATTCGACTCTGGCCAGAGTGGATGATGTACTTCCGTCTGGTTGACATCTGACATGAATGTCCCTTGGGAGGCCTCACTGATGATTTCCATTTCTTAGTCTTTGGAAAATAGTGGTCCTCATTGAACACGGTGCAGAGTGGATGATGTACGAGACCATGAATTCCGTCTGGTTGACCTCTGACATGAATGTCCCTTGGGAGACCACATTAATGATTTCCATTTTTTGGTCTCCAGAAAACAGTGGTCTTCTGCCTCTATTTAGTGGCCATCTTTCATCTCTGGAAAAAGAGAAGTACTGATGGTATGGGACAGTACTTCCAAGTTATAGCAGAGAGTGGTATATAAATTATCTACATACTTTCTTTTTTTTTTTTTTTCCCTTTTTGAGGGTCAAGATTATAAAGGCTACTATAAATTGGAAGGGTTCGACTGCCTTTTTTTCTGCTTCCCCATTAATATCCCATGGACAAGGGCATGGTCAACCTGAGCTACACAGATCTCATTAGAAACTAAATGTCTCCTCGCCGTGGCTCTTCCTCTTTGACCTCCTCCCATGTGTACTTTTCTTCTGCCATCAGGTATTTGTAGATGAGTTCTTTTAAAACAAGTTACTGCTAGTTGGCCCATGCATCTTTTATTAGTCTTAGGGTTTAGTGTATTGGTGTGTTTCTCAGTTTAAAAATTTTTATTCATGTGTTAAAAGCAATCATAAAAAACTGTTTTCTTGTAATGTGATCAGACATAATCAATATGCATGTAGTACCCCATGAATATTCATTTCCACCAATAAAAACAAAGTTTTTATTAAAAACATTCAGCATATTTTCAGTCTGTAAGTGTAAACTGGATCCTATATTTTATAGTGTTTATAGTTTTTATAAGATTTTTTATGAGCAAGGGAAAACACTAAGTACTTGTGAATGACTCCTGGCTCGTTTTTCTTTCTATATTCCGTTAATGTAATGACGTATCGTCTGCCATAATGGTCAGTGTGCCAGACTTATGGCTTGTATTAAGCACGTTATCGTGAACGTAGAGCTTTGGGTGTTTAATGGCAGGTGTTAATAGTCTTATGGGTCAAGTTCTTATTGTTGGTAGTAAAAATAGTACCGCACCTTAATGGTTAAGGACCGCAGTAGTGTAATATCACGAAAATTCCTTAACCTAAAGAAACACAAGTTCCATGGCCTAAAATACGTAAATGTAAAAGGAAAAAGTAGAAAGACAGTTATTCAGTGGGATTAGTGGCAGGTTTCTTGCCTGCCACGTGATAAACCCGGGTTCAATTACCACCCAATGCCCAAACCCCGGCCACAGGATGCAGTGCCGGTCCCAAGCCCAGACAAAATGGGAGGGTTGCATCAGGAAGGGACTGAGGCTTAAAACCTGTGCCAAGTTTTGTGTGGATCAATTGGTCCTCTGTGGCGACCCCTTTATAGGAGCAGCCGGAAGACCACCACCAACAATTCAGTACGTTAGAAAACTTTAATGTAATTTTTTATTTTTGCTAAACATTTGTGCCCAAAATGACAAACAGTGCATATTTTAATTATTTATTCAGTATTATAGATTCAATAGAATATTTATGGCATGTAGTAAGTCAAAAGTTCAGAAGTGTCTTGTGAAATGTACTAAGCAAACTGCAAGAACACGTCGAGTACACGTCTGTTTATCTAACGCATCTTTACGATAAAGTTGCGGGTGCACCAGTGAACCGGGTGGTTGTAGACCTCACTCAGAGAGTCAGAGAAAGAGCATGAGAGAGAGAGAGAGAGAGAGCGAGAGAGAAAAAAGCTGCCAGGAGCTTTTAAACCAAGACAAGCAGTGACTTGTCATAGCCAGAGGATAATCTGCATGCTTTGAGAGAACTGAATCCCTTCACGTGTAAAGTTAGATGGCTAAATCTCTCATCTGTGACAAATCAGGTAGGTATGTTTGTCCATGAGAACAGTGTGTGGAAGAGAAAGTTAATATTTTGCTGCCCCGACTGTGTACGTCTAGCGTGGAAGACTGGAGAATGACTCAGTTTTCCACAATTATCTCGTCTGCCCAAGAACGTTGGACACAACATTTATACCGCCAACCAATACAGATTTTTTTGCACACATATTGTTGAATATGTCTAAAATGCTTGATTTAGATTTTTTTCCCCCCTAAGCTAGATGGGCAACTTTCAAACTGGATTTGATATTTGGGTATTTGACTAACGAATACGAATGCTCAAATTTTATGTACTTTTTGATTTCGAAGTTACTGTTCTTGCTATGTGATGATCAGTAGTGGTGCCTGAAAAGGTGAAAATACTGTAAATTTACCCCATTAATATGTTTAAAAAACAAAAAAACAAATTTGTTCGTCCAGCGAAGAAAAAAAGCCCCGATTTATAAACAGTGACATTGAGTGCATGAGCGTTGGGCTGCGGTTACCTGAGCTGTTCCTAGCTACCAGCACTTATGTAGCATCCTTAGGTAATTTTTTCCGAAAGCTAATTTTTGTTTGAATAGTCCACTTCATCCCTCCCTGTTAATTGGATTATTTTAATTTTCCACAAGGGGCCATATTTTGGTGTCCTCCATAATGGTCTGGTGGAAGAAAATGATATTTTTCCACAGTTTGGCAAAGCAAAGGCATTCCGCGCTGCTCTGCCTCTGATTAGTTGAATCGAGAACGTTAAGCCGATCACCCTTCCCTCCCCTAAATGTAACCAAACCAATCAATATAGGGTGGAAAATAATGGCTTATTAGCATGGATGTAGAAGTGGGTATGACCAATGGCGGCTAAAAAGTAAGCAGATGCACGCCGTATGCCTGCACTACACCACTAAGTGTAAACCACAGTTTCCACCAAATGTCTACAAGGATATTTCTTGAGCTATGGCAGGACAAGGACACATTGGGCCAGGCTTTACTGCCAAATATAAAGACATCTAAGAGCTCTTTGTAAGCTAGCTACACAGGTTAGCCAAGTCCAGTAATCGAATTTTTGTTATGAGTTAATGCTAATTGCCATGAATAGGCTAATATGGCTATTATTAGGCTAATAAGGCTAACATGCAAATATCTACTGACCATTAGGTTTGTACAGTATTTGTGTATTTTTATCACTGGTTCTAATTCGTTTTAACCAACTGAACCCAAAAAAGATTTTCACTCCTATTTTAAATGATGACCACGAACCTGAAATTGTCCAGAAATGTCATGAAACAAATATGACTTGGGGTCTCCAATAAAGTTGCAGGATTGTATTTTGGATCATTTCATAAAAACGTGTGATTAAACTTAATATATTCGATCTTTTGTTCGTCAGTTTAATTTATTGATTCACACGTTATGTAGGTTAACTTATATGTAAATGTTACTTTGTCAGGAAATTCAAATAAACATCTTGCATTTATCTAATTTTGCTAAATTAGTGCTTTTTCTTCTTCTTTTGAATCATTGGGCAGTTTGTGCATTACTGCCACCTACTGGACTGGAGTGTGGGGTGTATGATTGGCAGGAAAAAAATAATTTACTGATTTGTACAAGCCAAACTATCAACAATAGAATCTACGCATCATTTGTTTCATTTGGTTCATCAGTGTTTCTTAGAAACTTTAGAAGGTTTTAATGCTTCTGTCGAATCAAATGAAATTGGAAATCACAATGCCCCCCCCCCCCCAAAAAAAAAACAAAAACAAAAAAAAAAATTGAATTGAGTAAACAGTTTTTCTACGATCCACAGCTTTAATGCTGATATGAATGATAAGTGCTGTGCTGTATTGATCCTTTATGGATGGTGTAAAGGCAGACAAGTCTGGGTTACTCTTAGTATTCTTATACCTACAGTACAGAGCATGTCCATTTATATGATAGTGATGAAATTGTATTTGTATCCAGAAGTGTGCTAATTTCATTCTGTTTCTGTTCTTCTTTTCTTCTTGTTTGCTGTAGGTGGTCAGGGCCAGGCTGGAGGATCGAGGTGTGGCAGTCCGCGATGTCAAGCTTAACGGTTCAGCCGCGAGCTACGTGCTGTACAAGGACACAGGCTTAGGCTACAAGGATCTAGATCTGATCTTCGGCTTAAGTTTGCGTGATGACAGGACGTTTGATGTGGTAAAGGAAGTGGTGCTGGCCAGCCTGCTGGACTTCCTGCCAGATGGAGTGAACCGCGAGCGCCTCAGCGCCCTTGCCCTCAAGGAGGCATATGTACAGAAGCTGGTTAAGGTGCGTACTGAGACAGACTGCTGGAGTCTCATCTCTCTTTCCAACAACACCGGCAAGAATGTGGAGTTGAAGTTTGTCGACACGCTACGGCGCCAGTTTGAGTTCAGCGTCGACTCGTTTCAGATCGGGATCGACTCGCTGCTGCTGTTCGACCGCTGCTCGGAGGCACCCATGTCCGAGAGCTTTCACCCAACCGTGCTGGGCGAGAGCATGTACGGTGACTTCGAGGAAGCTCTGGAACACCTGCGCTCCAAGACTATTGCCACACACAGTCCCGAGGAGATCCGTGGCGGCGGTTTGCTGAAGTACTGCCACCTGCTGGTGCGTGGTTTCCGGCCTGCGTCGGAGGAGCACATGAAAGCTCTACAGCGGTACATGTGCTCGCGCTTTTTCATCGACTTCCCTGATGTGTGTGAGCAACGACGAAAGCTAGAGGCGTACCTTCAGAACCACTTTGCCGGCATGGAACACAAACGCTACGAGTGCCTGGTGACCTTGCGGAACGTTGTCGACGAAAGCACCGTGTGCTTAATGGGTCACGAGCGCCGACAGACCCTTGCGCTCATCTCGGCGCTAGCGCTGCGCACACTAACCGAACAGAACGCCATCCCTGCGCTCCCCAACGTCACCTGCTACTACCAACCAGCACCATACGTGCACGACGGGAACTTTAGCAATTACTACGTGGCTCATGTGCACTCTCCTGCAAACACTTACCGGACATGGCTTCCATGCAGCTGAGTCACGACAAGAGGCAAGACGCCATGCCGAGATGCCAAAGAAGATGGCTTTAAAATGTGTTCCAGTTCTGAGCTGTTATTAGGACTGTATGTCTTTCCAGACTTCATCAGAGAGGAAGGGAAAAAGGGAAAATACTTGTGATCCTAATATCTTTATTTTTACGTGATCATTAGTGTACTGTCTTCTATCGCCAGAAAAATAATAAACACTGCTGTAACTAGAAAACTCTTAACTCTTTTGAGCCATTCTGAGTTGTTTAAGTTGAAATTTTATAAAAACACATGCAAAAGCATAAGCAAAGTGAGAGACAAAAAGAATCTTAAAAAAAACTAATATTAATAAAAAAAATAAAATAAAAAAAATCTGACGCAGTTTTCTACCTTACTTTTTCTGATGTAATCCATTTTATGGATATACAACAAATATATATATTTTTGTGTATGTATATACAAATATACAATAAATGTTCATAACTTAAGAAAAGATAAAAAAAAAACCTCCTGATCATTCTAAAAAAAATAAATAAAATAATAATAATAAAAAAATAAGTTAAAAAAGGCGACAAAATTTACCAAGAGTCTGCAGAACGCTAGTGTTCAGGTCTGACTGTGGTGTTTGATTTTTATTTGAGCTTGTGACAACCAAAGAGTTTATTTTTAAGCTCCCTGTATTGAATTGCTATGTCTGTGAGTCAAAGTGCCTGAAACTGACTACAAAACACAAAGGTTTTATCCTTTGAGATATTGTAGAGTGTATTTTTACATTTTTCAGGCTTTTTCTTATTGAATCTTGAAATAATATTAATAATAAATAAAAGACAGAAAATATACTTTGTCTTCAATGTGTTTTTTATTGTAGTTGATAAAACGTTGATCTGCTCTCTGTTTTATATATACAAACATAATATATGCACCTAATATTAACTAGGTTCCCCCTTAGCCACCAAAACAATTATGCACTATGTGTCCTGACACCATTCTACTGGAACCAGCATTAACTTTTACATTAATTTAAGCTACATTAGCTCTTTTATAGGATCAGATTACACGAGCCAGCCTTCATTCTCCATGTGCATCAGTGATCTTTTGCCACCCGTGACCCGTGTCGCCAGTTCATTGGTTTTCCTTCCTTGGATCACTTTTGCTATGTCCTCACCACTGCAGACCAGGAACATCCCACAGGAGCTGCAGTTTTGGAGTTGCTCTGACTAAGTTGTCTAGGCATCATAATTTGTCCCTCGTCACAGTAGCTACATTTTTTTATATGTTGTATTAATGGCAGCTGGAAGTGGGTGGGATATACTGTATTAGGCAGCAAGTGAACCTTTTTTCCTGAAGTTGACGTGTTGGAAGCAGAAAAAATGGGCAAGTGTAAGATTTAAGTGACTTAATGCCTTTAATGGCTCAAACACATGGAAATCACTTGGAGGGAGGTGACGACTGTATGGGGAATGTGACAGTAACTCCTGTAATATGCAAGTGGTGTAATTTTTTTCTTTTTAATCAAAGGAAGGGCTATTAAAGGGTTCTTAGGAGGCCAGTGTTTCAGATGTGACGCATGAGAACACTTTTCAGCTATATGGCACTAGTGAAATGCTGAGAAAATGAGAAAAAATACATATGATATATTAACATACAAATATGAAGCTGCCATCCCTGCCTAATTTGGCATCCTTACACACTTGTGCCTCTCAGCTATATTGTAAATAATTTTTTAAATCAGGTTTTTTTTTTCTACATGCAATACCAATTTCACCTATCTCACTCTGAGATTCAAGTTTTATAAAAAAACTTTTGAATATTTTTTTTTTTAATGGAATATTCAATTATTTATTAAAAAAAGGGGGGACCACAAAAAAAAAATCTATTTACAGATTAAATACATAAAAAAAGCTTATACACATTGTTTACACATTGACATAAACCTACTGTAATCACCTTGTCGATTTTTTTAACAAATTCTATAGCAGCAGAATGGTGGCTTAGTGGTTAGCACTGTCACCTTTCACCTCCAGGGTTCGGGTCCAGGTTCGACTCTCACCTCAGGTATGAATGTATGAATGAGTGTAAGAGAGTGTGTATGTGTGTGTGTGTGTGTGTGTGTGTGCCCTGCGATGGATTGGCCCTATTCACTGTGTACTCCACCTTGTGCTTTACAGTAAGTCTACTGTGATAGGCTCCAGACCCCCTGTGACCCTGTATACAGAATAAAGTGGTACAGACGGTGGGTGAGGGAGCGAGAGTGAAATATTGCAAAAAGACCCAGACAATCAAAGAAGACTAGGGAGTATGAACTTGAAGCACTTTTTTTTGGTTGAGAATATGATAAAATGGAAAGCTTTGGAAAGGTTGCTTGTTTGTCTGTCCTGGACCGTTATATACTTACTGCATATTTATGAGCTCTTGGTCTGTTGAGATGAGTCTTTGTTAATGGACCGATTAAAGAGAGAAAGAGAGAGAGAGAGAGAGAGAGAGAAGCAGGCAGAGATGAGATGAATTTATTTATACCCAGTCATAATATAGAAATTGGGATTTAAAGTATGAAAAAGAAAAAGATAAAAAGCTATAACAATTAGTTACCTTATCAATATATTTAATCTTATTTAAAACATAACTGCAAATGATTCATAAATATATTTTAGATTGACACTGAGATTATGGATGTGATATTTAGGCTGATACTGTACTTTAAAATAAAAGACCCCAGAGCACAGACATCTTGAATGAATTTAAATCTCCTTAGCTAAAAACAAACAAATCCTATAGATTTATATAATTATTTACATCCTGAAAATATCTAACGTTATCAGTGTATCATGTGACATTTAATAAACAAACTTTTTTAAAAGAGATTTGAATTAATTATAAAAAAGGAAGGAAAAAAATATTTCTGTCTGTACAGTATATCTGTATATCTGTATGTCTGTCCAGACAGATTTTGTCACAGCATCATGCGAAACTAGCTGGGCAGACTTTAATGAAACTTTGGCGGTACATAGATATCTACCTAAAGTTAAATCTATAGCATAAACAAAATCAAATTGTTGTTATTAACTTTATGAGCAGTTTTGTGCTAGCACCTAGCGCTTTTTTGGAGCTTTTTCCCTTAAGGTGGGCGTGGCTATATGCATCAGAGCAACAGAGCCAACGAATAAAATAGTTTGCCGTGTATGCACATTGTATGCCGCCACAATCCTCGCAAAGCAGAAATACTATTGTGACACAGAATGGTTTACTCCACGAAAAAAAAGGCAAGTACACTATGAAAAAAGGGCAACTTAGCATAAACAAAGCGTAAGGCTCATTATTTTGGTGCCTCTTTGTGGCCTTTTGTGGAGGCTTAAGTAAACGTTGATGGAAGCATGTGTAGTTATTTTAGAGTATCAGTATGGTTTGCTATAAACCGTATGAATTATTCCTATGACAACGTTGCCCTTTGCCTGGAATTGCCCAAAAATTATTGTGCAAAATTGCACAAAAGTCACTATGTTTAAAGTCCCAGCTTAGTGCTTTTGGGTTCAGACCAGTCATAGATAAGACTGAATTCTTGTAAATGATCAGAAGGGGTAAAATTGTAATTTTTTAAATAAAAAACAATAAAGAAGAATAAAAAAAAAAACTAACTGTTTATAGATGTGATAAAAAAAATCCAGCAAGTCAATCATCTCAAACATAATAATAATAATAACAATAATAATAATAACAACACATTTTCTCTTTTTTATGTCCCATTTCTCTCCCAATTTTTTTTAATTTCTTTTATTGTAGCATACTGTATGCATAACTGTAGGCATTGGACTTTTATCATGATATCTACTGTAGGTGCCGATTTAATTTATATTTTAATTCTATCTAATTATATCTCGATTTTATGTAATTTTTTATTATAAGGTTATGTTGTAATTCTAAACACACTAAGCAAACTAATTTGCTCCTACCACGCAGGATGCTGTGCTGCCTGCCACTGGGTGAATAGTTCACATTGCACCACCTGTAGGACTACAAAGGGACAGCAGTATATTATATAATCATCTCAAATGCAAACATATAGGCTAAATGAAAAAAAATATATTTTTTTTAAAGATTTTTCAGTCAGTGTTGTGAGACATGAATTGACATACAAAAAAGTAACATACATAACTTTCTACAGGCATTAGTTTCATATGGGAGCCCAAGCTACAGTAGCTTAGATTTACTTACAATGTCCTATTAACTGCTTAAATAAAAAAAGACATAATATTAATTGTTGTTTATCAACATTTCTGGATTTAATATTTCTGTTTTCATGTTTACGCATTCTTTTCCCAACCAGCATTCAGTACTGGATGGATCCATTTAGCTGTACTTGGTTCATATCTGTGAAGTTATGAATGGTCCAACACATGCCTTTCATAATAATGGTATTCATTACTAGCAGATTCCGCTGGCAGACGACTCAGACCATATGTCTCTTTAGAGCAGCCACCAGAATTTTTCTTTTTTCAGTATTTTCAGCAAACCCATGAGGCAGTAACTGAATTTTTGATCACAGGCCATTTGAGGTGGAAGGATATATATATAGATCAGTGTGACTACTGCATTGTAAATAAAACCCATATGATCACTGCCTTTTTTTTTTTTTTTTGGTAAATCTCTGAATATTTGATATTTCGGTATAAAAAAACCCTTTAAAGCGAAAAACGTCTTTATGTGGTTATAAAGCTTTATGGTGAGAATATGAGGCTTTCTTCAGCTTCAGGGTCTAGAAGTGTCCGCTGGAGATTTTCTGAAATGGGTAGGAGTGTTTACCCAATATAAACCTCCTGCTACCAACCCCACACCAAGAAGGAGAGAGAGAGAGAGAGAGAGAGAGAGACTCACATCCTGAATCAATTTGTTTAAAGCAAACAACATAAACTCATATAGATTTTTTTTCTCATTGGTATATTTTAATTCAGGATAACACTATGCAAACTTGGGATGCTAGATTCCAACCGTAAGTGTCTACATATATTTTAATGACATGCTTTAATGCTTGTGGACTGGTTTTATGAGGACTTCTATTTCTAGAAAAAAGAATAAAACATTTATTTTAAGCTTCGTTTTAGGAAATTTGGCACGTTATTTCTTATGCTAAAGAGGCCTTTTAAATTTTTTTGAAATGCCTTGATGTGAGCATATATACATAATGGTTAAGGTTATGCAATGATCATGCATATATATATATTCAATTCAAATTTTTTTTTTTTGTATAGCGCTTTCAACAATTGTCATTGTCCCAAAGCAGCTTTACACAATCAAAAGAATTATTTAAGTTTGTATGGAATTTGAATGTGTATGAATCAAAATGGTCAGATAGTCCCTGGTGAGCAAGCCGAGGGCGACAGTGGAAAGAAAAAAAATTCCCTGAGATGGCAATAGGAAGAAACCTACAGAGGAACCAGACTCAACAGGGAACCCATCCTCATTTGGGTGAAACAGAGAGCGGGAATTGATCTGCATTCATACTGTGTGTTAGTTGGCAGGCAGTTCAGCATAACAGTTGACAGTTTATATATATATATATATATATATATATATATATATATATATATATATATATATATATATATATATGATCATTGCATAACCCTAACCATTGTGTATATGGTGACAAAATGAGGATGTTGTCTGTGTTTCTCTTTTTTAAAAAAGGTCATTCTTTTATACGATCTTCTAGTGTTTTGTCACTTCCTCAATTTTTTTGCTAAAATGCTTGTTATGTATCTAGCTGTGTTTCGACGAAATCTGTATTTAACATCCTGGCATGGTGGAATCAGCTAAATAATTTATAGTTTTAAAGTGCTACATCTGACACTGTAGGGATAGGGCATAAAGCCCATCAGTAATCCAAAAGGTGACAACGTCCACCACCATGTCTATAATAAGCCCCAAAGTTATGAAATAGTCTTCCAAATAGTGTTCGGGACTCAGACACAGTCTCAGTGTTTAAGTCCAGGCTAAAAACCTATTTATTTAGCCAAGCATTTTTATAAATAGATTTGCCATAGGTAAAGGAGCAGATCTGGGGGACTCATGGACGTAGAGTATTATGGTGAACTGGTATGTTTGGATGCTGTCTTCCTCACTCTCATTGATCACTCAGGTTTGCTGACGGTGAGGTGATTGTTTGCTTTACATGTCAGGAAGCCCTCATGTTTGTGTTTCCTTCTGGCTCTCCCTTTTAGTCATGCTGTCATAGTTAGTCCTGCCGGAGTCTTTGCTTGCACTCTACAGTTAATATACATTCACATTATACATTATGTGATTGTGACCATACCTAACTGCCATCTCTCCTCTTCTTCTCTTTCCCCCCCCCCTTTCTCTTTCCTCTCTCCTTCTGTCTCCCCCTTTCACTCTTTCTCTCTCTCTGTCGAGCTACACATGTCGTTCCTGAGCTGCCAGTGATCCAGACTCCCTCTGCCCTCCGGACCTGTCTGACCCATCCTGGTGCCCCGCTTCTGGCTGAAGATCTCGTCACATGGATGCCCCGTGTGTCTCTCTGGGATGCGTCTGGTGTCTGGGAATGATTCTCTCTACCTAGAAAATGGTTCTGGCCTTGACTGGTGTTGGCAACTGTTTCTCTGGGGACTTGACAGTTCGATAGTTCATGACTGGAACTTCTTACAAGTCTACCTGGGTCTTCAATAACTACCTGGACTCCATATTAACATCAATTAACATCAGCTATTATAGCTGAACTGCCTCCCACCCTACACACTGTATAAATGCAGATCATTTACTGCTTTTTGTTTCACCCAAATGAGGATGGGTTCCCTGTTGAGTCTGGTTCCTCTCAAGGTTTCTTCCTCTTACCATCTCAGGGAGTTTTTCCTTGCCACTGTCGCCCTCGGCTTGCTCACCAGGGACAAACTGACCATTTTGATTCATACAAATTCACATTTCATACAAACCTAAATAATTCTTTTGACTATGTAAAGCTGCTTTGCGGCAATGAAAATTGCTAAAAGCGCTATACAAATAAAATTTAATTGAATTGAATTAAATATAATCAGGTTCCAGAAATACTGTATATGTGTCCATCACATCAAAGCAGGTATTAAGTCGCATTTTTTGGGTGATTTTCCTAATGCATATTTTCAGATTCTGGATTTTAATAATTTCCCTTTTGGCACCAAGTTTGGTTCTGTATCATGTCAGGTTCCTGAGATATAGCCAGTGTGATTTTGTTTATAAGGAGGGGCTTGGAAAAAAAAACTGCCGAAATCATTTTTTTTTTTTTAGAATACTTGAAATACTCATTTTGACACTAGAATTTCCTTGCTACCCATACTGTAAATATAATTTTGACTGTATCACTGTTTAATAGCAAAGTTTTTCCATCACAACTGGACTAACCAGCTTGAATCGTATTCATAAAAGTTCCTGTATGGTTTAATACCTGACTTGATATGAGGGAACCCCTTATATATAAATTTCTGCCACAATAAAACAGTTGGTCTGAGTATTCGATGCCCATCATCCAATCGAAACAGTGCCATATTGTACTTTTGGACCAGAGTTTGCCTTTACTGAACATGCCAAAGTTATATTGATTCACATTGTTGGGTGATTAGACTATGATCAGCCCAAAGTCCTTAAGGAACTCTATGAATTTTTATACATAGATAGATCTCATTCCCTTTTAGCAGGGATGTGATAAGTTTAGAAGTCCAAGAGTGATGCTACAGTGCCGAGACTGCTACAGACTGTCATGGGAATCTGTATTTTGATTGTGCATTTAAGTAAAAATCAGTTGAAGAGAAGGATAAGTTTAGTCATGGGCTAATGTATCTTGCCCCAGCTGGGTGGCTGTACCAGGGTGACATACAATAGTATACATGTTGACTTGCAGCTTTGGTAAACCTGTCTAAGAAAACAGTTTTGGGTGCAGAAACCACTCATATGGGTACATACACTACCTCAACTGAGCAGATGGACCCACTTGAGAAGATTCCATTGAGTAAAGAACTAAGGTTGACCTTTTGCTGTCTCGATGGTTCATGTAACTGACAAAATCTGCACAATATATATAATGGTGTACAGTATAATACAGTGTAATGCAGTAACTCTGCAAACATTAAAATATATAGTAGTGCAAAGATGAGCAAAACATTAATAAACAACTTTTGGATACCATAAATAAACAAACAGCATCATGAAGCCCAAGAAACACACCAGACAGGTCAGAGTGTAAAGTTGAGGAGAAGTTTAAAGCATGGTTAGGTTATTAAAAAAAATATCCCAAGCGTTGAACATCTCACGGAGCACTGTTCAATCCATCACCCAAAAATACAAAGAGGACAGCACAACCGCAAACCTACCAAGACATGGGCGTCCACCTAAACTGACAAGGAGAGCATTAATCAGGAAGGCAGGCAAAAGGCCTGTGGAGGTTCTGGAGGAGCTTCACAGCTCAGGTTGGAGAAACTATTAGTTGTGCATGTCTAGAGTGGTAAGAAGAAAGCCATTGTTGAAAGAGATCCATAAGAAATCCCATTTACAGTTTGCGACAATGTGGGGGACACAGCAGACATATGGAAGAAGGTGCTCTAATGAGATGAGACAAAAATGTAACTTTTTGGCCTAAATGCAAAACTCTATGTGTGGAGCAAAACTAACACTGTGCATGGTGGTGGCAGCATCAGGGACAGAGAAACTGGTCAGAGTTTATGGGAAGATAGATGTATGGAGCCAAATACATGACAATCTTAAAAGAAAACCTGTTAGGGTCTGGAAAAGACTTCAGATTGGGGCGATGGTTTACCTTTCAGCTGGACAACGACCCTAACCATACAGCCAGAATTACAATGGAATGGTTTCGATCAAAGCATATTCATGTGTTATAATGGCCTAGCGTATGTCCAGACCTAAATTCAATCTGACTGGAGCTTGAGCTATTTCGCAAAGACAAATGAGCAAAAATTTTACTTTCTAGACGTGCAAAGCTGGTAGAGACACACCCCAGGACTCGCAGCAGTAGTTGGAGCAAAGGGTGATTCTACAAAGTATTGACTCAAAGTGGGCTGAATACAAATCCAGACCACACCTTTCAGGTATTTATTTGTAAAATAATTAAAAAACATTTGTGTTGGTCTATCACATAAAATCCTAATAAAATCAATGTATGTTCAAGGGGTATGAATACTTTTGCAATGCACACAGTATATACTATCAGTGCATAATTTCTACAAAAGTGTCTTCACTGTGATTAATGGTTCCCATTACAGAAAAAGTCACAAAATCACTTTCCCACTTCTCACTCCCCTCATTCAGGTTCAACTTTTTCTACTTTTTCCTTCTTCACCTCTTTTGAACTTGCCAAATATTTGAGTTTCTGGAGTGTGTTTCTGGTGGCACTGGGCCACACAGAGGCTCTTCAGATGGCAGCTTGTTTGGTTTAGCAACGCGTGGTTGCCCTGAGCTCACTCGCCCATTGACTCGGCCTCCGTCTCGGGGCGTGCTGGCTCTCGGGTCCCCCTCACACACTGCACATATTCAAGCACGCACAGGAGTTTTGGTTATTGAAATACAGTATGTTCTAAAAAGCATAATGTGACTTGACACGTACAGTACAGGACTAACCCAGTCATGATACTTGTTGCTCTGAGAGGAGAAACGCAATAAATCAAACTTTTTTGACATACAGACAGGATAGAGTTAACATTTTCTATCAGCTAGGCTCTGTTTTTTTCCTTCACTTTTTTGAAGAAAAAAAAAAGGATTTGGATCTCAAACAAATCAAATCAAATCTGCCTTTTCCCACCTTAGACCTTTCTACATTCTCTCCTGAACAGCTGGTGCAGAGCTGTGAAACATATACCTGATCTGATATTTTTCTTGAACCAATCACGGTACCAGTACTGTCTCTACATGCTCATATTTACATGTTGTCCAATTTGTGTTTAATTACTTAATTAAATGTACTGTAACGTACTGTGCATGTTAAATACCATATTAATAGAATCCCAGTTTAATGGCTGATTCCAACCCATTATGAACTCATATGCATGAAGTGGACTGATTTGAGTTGAAGATGCTCTATGAAAATGCATGCTAAAAACTGCAGTTATATACGTGAGGGAAATATCATTGGATTATAACTATTCCCATCAAACCCAGTGACCCTACATTGTGAAAGACAGACTTTATAAATCCAAGTTTAGGAAAGGAGAAAACTGTTTCATAATGTGCGGTTTCTAGCTTACTGCAATTCTGGTTTGAAAGAGGGGATACAATACACACACACACACACACACATTATATATATATATATATATATATATATATATATATATATATATATATATATGTATATATATATATATACATACAGTAGTGCTCAAAAGTTTGCATCCCCTAAAAGAAAATTTGAAACATTGCCATTTATTTGGAAAATATGACTAATTAATGCAAAAGATTATCATTACGTCATTAATTATCACATAAATGTTTGAGTCCTTTTTTGGAATCTAATGATAACTGAAATCATCCAAACAACCCTGATCAAAGGTTTACACATCCTTGAATGTTTGGCCACATTATATTGTATACCACCAGGTTGACACACACACACACACACACACACACAGGTTTAAATGGCTAGTAAAGGGAAGTTTCCACACCTGTGACTCATTGTAATTGTAATTAGTATCTGTGCGTAGTTTCTCAGCTCATGATGAGGTGATGCACTGACTTGGCCGGATACTGCACCACGGGGAAGACAAAAGACCTGCCAATGGACCTGCGTAATAAGGTAGTTGAACTTTAAAAAGCAGGAAAAGGATATAAAAGGATATCTTGACACTAGAAAATGTCAGTCAGTACTGTTTAAACTCTGATAAAGAGGTGGAGATTCTGTTCATGGTAAACCGCGGGCAGGTAGAATAAGAAAGCTTTCACACACTATTGCCAGAAGAATTGTTTGAGACCCAAAGGAAAACCCAAAATAAAGAGGTATTTGAATACAAATGAGCTGCATGGTCGAGTTGCCAGGAGAAAGCCGTTAGTGCACCAGACGTTACGCCAGACGGCACCTTGACAAGCCTTGAAAGATTGAGCAAGAGGCATTTGGAGTGATGAGAACAAAACTGACCTTTATAATCACAGAGAAGTCAACAAGGCCTACAGTGAAAAGTACACCATTATTTAAAGCATGGTGGGGGATCTCTTACTGTATGTTATGTTTCTTATGTTTTGGGTTGTGTGAGAAAAAAAATTGATGGGTCATGTTATCAGAAAATACTTGCCGACAATTTGGATTATGGGACACTTCTGGATGTTCCAACATTACAATGATCCAATTCAGGGAGATCTTTAACATGCAATTCATGCAAGACAACCAAAATGAACAAGAACTGAAGGCATTTTGCCAAGAAGAATGGGCAACTATACCACCCGAGAGAATTAAGGACCTCGTGCAGGAGCTAAACGTTAAGAACTAAAAGCTTTTTAACAAAGTTTTAAAAAGGGGTTATTTGCTTATTTCCTTTATTGTCATGTTTTGCTTGATGATTGTGCCATTCTGTTATGTCTTACATATTAAAATGAAAAATTGTATTTGTCACACAAAGTCACACACAGTATGATGAAATGCTATATGACTGCTCTTGACGTAAAATTTAAAAAAGAAGATAGAGTATTCAAATACTGAAATTGAATATATAAAAGGAAAATTATACAAATATAAAAAACTTTTTTGGGACAATTTACAATATGTACAAAATTGCTAATGAAATTGAAATAGAATTTGTTCCCTATAATAAATAAAATAAATTATTTTGCCTTCTCACTCATATTTTCTTGAAAAATTGTACACATCTTGCAAATTCTCACAAGGTATGCAAAAATATGTATTTTTACATACATACATACATACATACACACATATAGAATTTTTTTAACTCCTCTGAACAGTTGATTTTGAGATGCATCTGCTACTTCTGCTCTGTAAATCCTTCATACTGACTCTAATCTGGTGCTGGTGGTTAATTGGTGATTTCTGCGGTAACTGGTGTCTCTTAATGAGCCTTTCCTCTACAGCAGAGATAAGTATTGGACTTGTGAAGGTCTTCATGAGAGTCAGTTTCATCATGGTGTTTGATGGGTTTTGCAATTGTGCATGAATTTCACAATACTGTTCTTGCAAAAACACTTTCAGAACAGCTGACCTTTGTGTCTTAAAATAACATAAGAATACAAAAATGCTAAGCTTGCAATAAAAAAAAGAGTTCATTCAATGTAGTATACTAGATAAACTTAATTATTAAAAAATCCATAAAAAATCCAGTTATGGATATCATAAACTTCATGTTACTAAGCTAAATGGTCTTTCTATACATAAACTGAGAAGAAAAAAAGGAAGGGGAGAAAAGGAGATGTGTGTCATGTGAAGAAACAAAAAAATAAAGCTAAGTCAGCTAAGTGTGAATTTGCTGATTACCGTGTTCTTTCATGGAAATAGACCATTTGTTCAAAAACATACATTTTGGGCTCCACTTTGAACAAGATAAAAGACTTAATGAAGATGAACGAATGAAACTTCAGGATCTGTTCAGAATCTCACTTTTTTCACTAATTAAATGAAAATATATTATATAAATCTGTCTTTTAGACTAATCTGCAATAGGATTTGTATTATTTCCAGTACCACTGTCTAACAATTTGCTTTAATTAAAAGCATATCCAGTGATATTTATATGAACTGTCACCTAAGGTGGTCAAAAAAATACTTGGTTTGACAAGCTAATTTATGGCGTACCCAGTGAAATACTGCATAAATGAATAGATTAAAGTGTGGATCTGTTATTGTTTGTTAAGCACATTTCTTGACATGACACATTGCCTTGACGAACAGCATGCCTTGCGGAGGTTTCTGTGTGTTCACCCTGTTGGGGAAGGGTGTTTGGGGTTTCGGCTTCGGATTTTCGACCTACTAAAAATCCAAGCAGGCCGCCGAGTAGCAAAGCGACTACTCGGGAAGAAAAAGCTCTTTCCCGACGGAGCGCAAGCACACCACGGCGACCAAAGCAGAGCGGCGAGATGAAAATCCCGGCACTGGATCTCGGGGCGGAGGCTGACGCTGCGCAAGCGCCGGAGCAATTTACAGCTCCGTGCGCAGTCAGTCGGCGAGGCGACCTGCAGCTGCGCCTTCCCTCCTATAACGGCGCCGTTGAACCCCACGCATTCCTCGCCCAAGCTAGGCGCCGAATTCGCGGGCTGGTCCCCGGCAGAAACAGCAGTCCGGGTAGCTCTCTCGCTGGAGGGCGACGCGCTCCGGGCGCTGGAAGACCTCCGGACCGATGAGCGGAAGGACTGGGTAAAGCTACAGGAGTTGCTCCACTTCCGGTTCCTGCGAGGCCAGGGCTATTCAGAATTTGAGCATGACAAGCGGGAAGAGCTAGCTCGTTGCGCATTTGTCCGGGGACTCCGACCGCCGCGGCTCCGCGAGCAGATCAGGTTAGCGGCACCAGCTTCCCTTTCCGAGGCGCTGCGCGAGGCCAAGCGCGCTGAGCCCATAATGGCGGAAAATCACGGCGGAAGAGCCGAGCGACCACCCGCAGCTCGGTAGGTGAACCTAGCTAGGGACAGAGCTACCCGTCGCGGCTAGGCAACGAGCACGTCTCAGAGGTTTCGCGGCGATGCCGAGGCACGGGACCTCGGGAGTACCGCTTCAACGTCCTCAGACCTGAGGGACAGCGTACTCCAGCAGCTGCTAAACTAGCGCTGGGGGGACGTTTGGGAAGCCGTGCTGGGATTTATGTCAACTGTGTGCTGGACGGCGTCCTTCTATGCGCGCTCGTCGGGCTCCACTGTTTCGCTGCTGTGCTCTGGATTACTGGGGCAAAGCAAGCATATTTGCAGATGGCCTGACCCAGCCTTCAACATCCGCACCGTTACTGGGGGCTACGTGAAGGTACGGGCGTGTCGCACGGTGCGAGTCCAAATAGGTAAGCTGGCTTATTCTCATGACTTCTTTGTGGGGAACATTGAGGATGAGTGCATTTTGGGGTTAGACCTCTTAGAAAAGTGGGGTGCGGTGTTGGATTTAAATGATGGAACGCTGCGTGGTAACTTCGGGTTAGCCAGGTTGCTAGTGCCCAAATCACAGCCAGACGTGTTGGTAGCACACACCTGGGGGGTGGAACTTCCGGTAGCAGACCGAGCGGGAAACCTACACGTTAACGCCGGCACGTTATCCCGATGGCCTGGCAGCAAAGCGTGCCGCCAGTACTGAGAGCGAGTTGAGCGCCGTTGCGACGTAGAACCCTCGACTCCGAACATTCTCCCCGTCCAGTCCTCCAGGCTCTCCGGTGGTGATCAGCCGTCCGAGCCAGCGTGCAGCCGAGTTACTGTGTCACCCGTAGTCGCTTTGCCAGTGTCACAGCTGGACCGTGATTCGCTTATCACCAAGCAGGAGAAGGGCCCCACCCAGCGCTCGCGGGCACCGCTGCAGGACTTTCGTATGGGAGTGGACACTCACAGCTGGGGGCGAGATTTTGCTGCTGGAGAGCAGGTATGGGTGTGTTTCTCCGAAAGGAAAAAGGGGCTCTCGGCCAAGCTTATGTCCCACTGGGTGGGCCCCTGTACGATAATTGCCCAGCTCTCCGATGTCATCTACCGGGTGCGGTTGGCGGGGCGGGCACGAGGTGTGCTCCACCAGGACCATCTTGCGCCTTACCAGCCGCACGCCGACGAAACATCGAACTCTGTGGAGGCCGGACCGCCTCAGGACAATGTTTGCGCTCATCCCTCCCCCACCAAAGGACTCCGGCGTTCCCAGCGCCGACCGCCTTCACGCCTCTGAGACGGAGTTCGTCATGAGGGCAGCTTAGCAGTGTGGCCGTGGGCGGGGCGGCGGCTGACGACCAGCATGCCTTGCGGAGGTTTCTGTGTGTTCACCCTGTTGGGGAAGGGTGTTTGGGGTAGTGGCTTCGGCCCTGTTTGTGTGTGTGTGTGTGTGTCTTGTTGAATGTGCTCCGGTTCACAATATTGGTTGTAGGTTTTTGTATGAATGTGCTCCTCATGCTATACACGCTGTGTGTAAAATAAAGTACTCCCAGCCATTGCATTGGGCAGCAAGTAAGCTCACTTGTCTCTCCAACGTCCTTTCCGGCGGTAAAACGCTACAATATTGTAAAAGAAAACTGGTCTGAATTTTTTTTTAAGTCTATTGTATGGGCCTTTTGTGTGGGAAAGAAGTGCTATTTCACAGGGAAACTTAATTTAATCTGTTTAGCAATATAATATTTAAAATAAGGCTAAACCTCCAGTTGTATAGGTTAGTGGCTAGCAGTTAACCTAGCTTCTTTCAGCTCTTAGTTGTGTTTTTTAATATGTTTAATGTGTTTAATTTTTTAATATCACTGAACATTGATGATGCCATCATGAATTAAATAAATAAAGTTTTGTTACTCAAAAAACGCTAAAACGTTTTTCTGCTTGTTTTTGTCAGAATTGTGGGTCGTAAAGCTGCGAAACAAGTAGAAAAATGCCTTATATTGTCCCAAATATGAGGAGGTTTAAAAAAGTTTTTTTTTTTTCAAAACCAATTTCTGCTCCCTGTCCAGATTAGGTTAAAGAAATGGGAATAAATATTTCAATGTGACAGGCTGCATAGTGCCAAAATTGGTTGTTTATGTAAAAACCTTAGCAGCAGCCTCATTTCCCCTTTCATCTGTTTCAACAAGAGGAGGTTGAAAAGAGGGTATTTTCTTTTAAACAGTTTCTGGTCCCTGCTTTTTAATGGCTAAGAAAATGCACTCCCATAAAAGTGCATTTAGGGGCAGTTCATTTAAAGCTGCACACAACTAACTAACATGGTGTGTTTGTAAAAATAGTAAAAGAGAAGGAAATTCAGGCATGTCAGGATCTGGATTATTGTCCAGCTGGAATATGAAAAGTAAATATTAAGGTATAGTACTTACATTAACTTGTTTAAAAAAAGAGTTTAATTTGTGAGCTTTAATAATCATATTATTATAATACCAGATGTATCCTTTCACTGGCTATGAGATTATTATTTTTTTATATTATTAAAATTTTATTTCATTTAAAATGCCTTATAAAAAGAGCATTTGTTCAGACCTATAATATTGATTATAATATTTATATTATTTATATTAAATATTATTATTTAATATTTATTTCTGACCTAGATTATTATTATTATTATTATTATTATTTATACATTAGATTTATTTTTCTTTGGTTAATCTAATCTAATGTAAAATCCATATTTACAGTACTACTGTTTAAATTAGTAACAAGATAAACGAAAAGTATTCAGGGCTTCATTATAGCATACAAGGCAAGTATGAAATGAATGAGGAATCTAATTCATAATGTTGTGAAAAATGGCAATGTTGTGAAAAAAAAGAGAACATCTTTAAGTTGAACTTATTTCTGACTAAATTAAGTGAACAAAATGATATGAAATTATAATTAATAATATTAATTAAATTATAATAATTCTTATAGTTTTGTCTTTGTTGGAAAAGGTAGAAAAATCACAATATATTTAGAGACAAATGAGGCAGAAGCAGCAAAGCAAAAGTCAAAGCAGACTAGTTCCAGCATTTCTTATTTTCATGACTTTTGGAGGAAAATGCCATGACTTTTTATAGCACAATGGCTGGGTGGGGTCAGTGAGTCCATGCGGCTGACATCCAGTCCAGAGCAAAGGAGTAAAAAGTAAAAGTAGCAAAGCAAAGACTGCAATGAGAAAATGAGAGACAGAAAGAAAGAGATGGTGGGAGAGAAGAAACTTCATAGTGATCAGTGGACAGTACGTCCTAATTGTATCACATGTAAGTGATATACATTACTGTGGTAAAATCTTCTACAAATCCGATTACAAAAAAGTTGGGACACTGTCCAAATTGTGAATAAAAACAGAATGCAATGAAGTAGGAGTTCAAAATTTCAATATTTTACTCAGAATAGAATATGGATAACATATCAAATGTTGAAAGTAAGACATTTTGAAATATCATCCCAAATTTTGGCTCATTTTGGATGAGAACTACACATTCCAAAAAAGTTGGGACAGGTAGCTAAGAGGCCGGAAAAGTTAAATGTACATATACAGTAAGAATCAGCTGGAGGACCAATTTGCAACTTATTGGGTCAATTGGCAGCATGATTGGGTATAAAAAGAGCCTCTCAGAGTGGCAGTGTCTCTCAGAAGTCAAGATGGGCAGAGGATCACCAATTCCCCCAATGCTGCGGCGAAAAATATTGGCGCAATATCAGAAAGGAGTTTCTCAGAGAAAAATTGCAAAAAGTTTGAAGTTATCATCATCTACAGTGCATAATATCATCCAAAGATTTAGAGAATCTGGAACAATCTCTGTGCATATGGGCCAAGGCCGGAAGACCATACTGGATGCCCGTGATCTCCAGGCCCTTAGACGGCACTGCATCACATACAGGAATGCTACTGTAATGGAAATTGCAATATGGGCTCAGGAATACTTCTAGAAAACATTGTCGGTGAACACAATCCATCGTGTCATCCGTCATTGCCGGCTAAAACTCTATAGGTCAAAAAAGAAGCCATAGCTAAACATGATCCAGAAGCGCAGGCGTTTTGTCTGGGCCAAGGCGACTGTGGCAAAGTGGAAAACTGTTCTGTGGTCAGACGAATCAAAATTTGAAGTTCTTTTTGGGAACCTGGGACGCCATGTCATTCGGACTAAAGAGGACAAGGACAACCCAAGTTGTTATCAGCGCTCAGTTTAGAAGCCTACATCTCTGATGGTATGGAGGTGCATGAGTGCGTGTGGCATGAGCAGCTTACACATCTGGAAAGGCACCATCAATGCTGAAAGGTATATTCAAGTTCTAGAACAACATCTTCCATCCAGACGTCGTCTGTTTCAGGGACGACCTTGCATTTTCCAACATGACAATGCCAGACCACATACTGCATCAATTACAACATCATGGCTGCGTAGGAGAAGGATCCGGGTACTGAAATGGCCAGCCTGCAATCCAGATCTTTCACCCATAGAAAACATTTGGTGCATCATAAAGAGGAAGATGCGACAAAGAAGATCTAAAAACTAGAAGTCTGTATTAGACAAGAATGGACCAATGTTCCTATTCCTAAACTTGAGCAACTTGTCTCCTCAGTCACCAGACGTTTGCAGACGGTTATAAAAAGAAGAGGGAATTCCACACGCTGGTAAACATGGCCTTGTCCCAACTTTTTTGAGATGTGTTGAGGCCATAAAATTTAAAACCAACGTATTTTTCCCTTAAAATTATACCTTTTCTCAGTTTAAACATTTGATATGCCATCTATGTTGTATTCTGAATAAAATATTGAAATTTGAAACGTCCACATCTTTGCAATTTGCACTTTTTTGGAATTGGGTTTGTATTTTACTCACTCATTTACTCTTTACATTTACACTCATTCATTGTCTATTCATTGTCTTATACTTTATCCTGTATACTGAATAGCAGGGGGCTTCAGGCCTGTCCCAGGAAACTTAGGGCATGAGGCGGGGTACACCCTTGACAGGGTGCCAATCCACCACAGGGCACATACATTCACACACTCATTCTCACACTACGGGAATGCCAATTAGCCTAATCTGCATGTCTTTGGATTGTGGGAGGAACTTGGAGTATCCAGGGGAATCCCACCAAGCACAGGAAGAACATGCAAACCTGGCAGAGAATCAAACAAGGACCTTGAAGTTGCAAGTTGACCACTAAGCCATTGTTCCGCCACCTCTATAAATAAACAATTTAAAAAATGTGTTGTTTATGTAGCAACCTCTGCAGCAACCTCATTTCCCCTCTCGTCTCTTCCAACCACTCAGCATTCAACATCACCACTATACAAATCACTGGCCTGATCATCTGTCATCATCTGCTTCAGTTTCTCACTATTTCATGCCTTAAGTTAGATATTTTCCCCTTTGCTTAAATTATTCATAGGTCACTTTGTGGCTTAACAACCCCCCCCAAAAAAAACATTCCTCTCAAACTGCTCAGGTACAAGGACTGGACTGAAAATCAGAGCCAAGAACTTGCCAGAAATGAGAGCTAAAAAGGTCCTTCAGGAAGCCTTGAGAACTATTCCTCAAGACCACATTAAAAATACAAGAATGTCTGGCTCTTTGGAAGCAAAATATGAAGTAATGAGGGGTGGCTCAAGACTTTTGCACAGTACCACAGGTCTGCTTTACTAGGAAGCCAGAAATATTAGCGATTTATGCGTCTCCTCAAACAGTTCGGAAATAGTTTAGCTTCAGGAAATATCTGAGTGATAATCAAAACAAGACAAGAGGGCAATAAAGAAATGAACACAGAAATTGAACACAGAATAATAAAACACTAAAACACAGACTCTAAATCCTCACGCCCTTTACTACGTCAAACACTAAACAAAGAACAGACTGTGTACAGTGGTGGCCAAAAATATTAAGACAACAGATGCCATGTATTACTGTATATTTCTCTCTGTGCAAAGTTGTGATAACTAACCGAGAAACTAGTTGAAAAGCTGTCTATGTGATAATGGTGTTCAGATAATTCTGCAGCCATGGCATGGGCCATCTTCAGACCTGAACCCAATCAAAAACTGTTGGAAAGTGGTGAGAAACAGGGACGGTTAAGAACCTCTTGTCTGTAGGCTACATGACTTTCGAGAAGCAATCAAGCCGGCGCGGATTGAGAAAGTGACACCAGAGTCCTGCAGATGTCTTTTGGACACTATGCCCAGTCGGATACAGCAGGTTTTAAAGAATAAAGACTTGATATTGATTGGCAATATGTGGCATAGTGGTTACAACTTACCAGGGTTGAGGGTACGATTCAGGTCTGTGTGCAATAGTGGGTTCCCTCCGGGTTCTCCAGTTTCCTCCCTCACCCTAAAGACATGCAGACTAGGCTAATTAGCAACCCCAAATTGCCTGTAGTGTGTGTGTGTGTCCTGAGATGATAAATTGGCAGCTTGTCCAGGGTGTACCCTGGGATACACTCCGGGCTCCAGAGAATAAACGGTTTAGAAGAAGATGAAGATTGAGAATGTCATTGAAACATGGGATTTCTCTTATGTCTCAATACTTTTGGCCACCACTGCAAGTGTGTTTGTGTCTTTTTAAGTGTGTGTTGGATGTTTGCATTGCAAAATAAGGAAAGTTATGACTAACACTATCCTAGCATTAATCGTCTGCACTCCTTCAAAATCCTAACAGCTTGTTGTGAGTCAGTATTGTGCGTCAACAAGCCTTAAGGTACAGTACATGCTGTCTGTCTGAAGAAGGACAGATGTAAATAATGTCCCGGACACGACTGTAAACAATGAAACTATAAACAATAAAACATATCGTCCGAGAGAGCTTTTTATATTTTGTGGAGCCAGAATATTATTCCCCAGCCAGAGTAATTCATTAAAATCTTATTTATACTTGTGCTTCATGTCACACTCACAGTAAAAAGTTGACATGGCATAAATAAGCATTTGGCGTGAGTTTATGAGCATAAGCATGACACGATAGTCTTACAGTACTTAACGATGAAGTAATTTCCACTTTCCGTTATGCTATGGAGATTCAGGATCTTCATGCGTGCAGCAGGTTAATAAAGTTCTTCATTCATATTTATTTTCTACAGTGTTTTTTTTTTTCTTTTTGTACTGGGGAAGCAGCATCACTGCTGGGGAGATTCCAAACATCTTAACAGGCTAATCTGGCAAAACTTGAGAACATCTCAAACCAGACTCTCCATGGCGTGGGAGTTGTTTGAGCATCAGTTCATTCCAATATTTCATCATCTGAATTCCTCAACAAAAACACTAACCTTTGTTATTACAACTGTATTAAATTCAATAGAAATTTTATACAATTTAATTCTCTAGGTGAAGAACCAGCAGTCAAAAAGAACAAAGTGTTTTCAGAAAGTTCACAGGGTGAATTTTTTAAGAAGCTTGCATGCTCTCTGCGGTTGCAACAACTCTACAATCACAGGTTTGGTCTTCGCATCTGCTGTGTTGTCCGACATGCACAACATCTGTGGGTGGGGTTTTTTTTTTTTTTTTTGCTTTTTCTACACAATTACACCATGCTGATCGGCAAAGCCACGCAAACACTTTCTCCACAGGAAGTATACCAAGTTACATGTGTATAGTAAGTTGGAATCCAGACTTGCATGCTAGCGCTGCATGCTAACGTGGTTAGAAATGACACGTTGGAGCTGCCACGACGCTTCTGGTTTTACACACGTGTATTTTGTAAATATTTTCATCAGCATTTACACTGCTATCCTTTTTTTTTTTTTTTTTTTTACAGCAGTTACACTAAGTTACACTAAGTACCAATTGATAAAGTACCAATTTGACCCACTTTTCATTGCATATCAGTTGCGTTTGCGTTTGTAAAACAGAAAGTGACAACCACAGTCACTAAATAGTTGATGCTTTAATCAGTCAATCAGTCTAAACCTGTAACGGTTTTAACCTACCCTACCAGCTGGCTTGCATTCTTTTGTGATGGAAAAAGACAAAATCAAAAAACAAATCAAATGTTGTATAACCATAGACTCATAACACACCTTCTTTTAAGTGTTTGCAAATCATACAGTACATTCCTATAGAGGGCTGAGGCCTCCAAAGTGTAAACTTGAGAATTACCCCAAATACATCGCCGACTGGGAATTACTATTATAGGATTGCCAACGTGACTCACAGCAGCCTGGGAACACCATATAAATACTCAGTAATTATGTTTTTTCCAACTCTTGAAACAGCCTGATCCGAGTGAAAGAATGAGATGTTTTTTTTTTTTTTTTTTTTTTTTAACTATTATTATTGTTTTTGGATCAGTGGTTTTCAACCCTGGACCTTGTTATATACGCATACACCATGTTATAAGTCGCTCTGGATAAGAGCATCTGCCAAATGCCTACAGGTAAATGTAAATGTAATGTAAATATACTGTATACAGTCGCAAGAAAAAGTATGCAAACCTATTGTAATTCCATGTTTTTTCTTCATTAATTTGTCATACAAATCTGATGATCAGATCTTTATCTACAGTAAGTCAAGGGTATTAACAATTCAACCAAGTGAACCCTTAAAATTAATAACTGGTTGACCACCCTTGGCAGCAATAAGGTCAACCAGGCGCTTCCTGTAGCTGTGGATCAGACCTGCATATCGTTGAAGAAGAATTTTATCCCATTTTTTTCTGGCAGAACAGCTTTAGCTCTATCATATTCCTTGGACGTCTCATGTGTATGACTCTCTTTAAGTCATTCCATAGCATCTCTATTGGACTGAGGTCTGGGCTCTGACTTGGCCACTTCAAAAGGCGGATTTCGTTTTTCTGAAGCCATTCTGTTGTGGACTTGCTCTGGTGTTTTGGGTCATTGTCCAGTTGCATCACCCAACATCTTCAACATACAGACATTCCCATAATCATGTTTTTTTTAATGATATGCCTCTATGACTGTAATCAAATCATCATGTTTCTTTCACCATACTTTATGGTTAGGATGATGTTTTCATGATGATATGCAAAGCCCTTTTTAATGTCAGATGTAGTACTGTGTGTTCTTTCCAAAGAGTTCAATCTTAGTTTCATTAGTGCACTAAACATTTTGCCAATACCACTGTGGAGTGTCAATGTGCTCTTTCACAAACTTCAGCCGTGCAGCAATGTTCTTTTTAGTAAGCAGTGGCTTCCTTTCTGGTGTCCTGCCATGGACCCCCTACTTGTTCAATGTTTTACATTCTGTAGACTCATGAACACAGACGTTAAACAGTTCCAGTGATGCTTTAAATCTTTGGCCGTCAAAGCCATCTTTGACTGGGTTGGTTTTTACCCCATTGATGAGTCTTCGTTGCGCTCTTGGGGTCATTTTGACTGGGCGCCTACTTTTTGGTAGCATAGCCACAGTCCTAAAGTGTCCGCAAACTCCCTTAAGTTCACTCCTCGTCCAAATGAGCCATTTCAGTGTAAATGAACTACTTTTGAGTCACATCACTCCAGAGAACAGCAGAATGGCGCAACAAGGTGGGGGAGGGTATCTTCTTGTATGAAGACACAATTAAGAGAAAATTTCATTGGCTTGTTATTAGCTTTCATAAAGCTGTTAGCTTTTTGTTCCATTAGCCGGAAGGACAAAAAAAAGGACAAACAGATGCAGTTTTGTGAACCTCAGTCATGCTTCCATTTTCTTTTTAGAAAGGAGAGCTTTCTCCTGTCAACTTTTCCAAACAAACCGTACTGGTTCAGTCTTCTTCTAATTGTGCTGTCAACATTGCCTTTAACATTTTACATTCTCAGTGAGGTCTGAGATGTAACTCTTGTAACCTTGGAATAAAGGTGCTGGAACGTCCACTCCTGGAAAGACTGGCAACTGTCTTGAATGGTTTACACTTATGCATAATCTTTCTCACTGTAGAATGTTGAACTCCAAATTGTTTGGGAACGTTTTTTTTTTTTTTTTTATCTTTTCCATATTTATGGGCAGCAACATTTGCAAAGACCATTGCTTACAGTATGTCTTTCCCTTATGGCGTTGTGTTAACATGCGCCTGCATTCTCCAGACCAGCAAACTGCCAAAACTTCTCCTTTTATAGAAGTCTGCACACCTGATGCACATTTTTGTTAAATGAATATTGACACTGGGAAAAATTGGGGTGTATTTGTCTAATAGTAAGACCCACAATGCTCATGTGATTTTCATTATGTTTTTACACAAAAAACAACATAAAATTAAAAGAGGGAGTACAAACTTTTGAGTATGACTGTAGGTCCCCTTTAAAACCTGTCACAATTGGATCCATG
This sequence comes from Clarias gariepinus, assembly GCF_024256425.1. Classification (NCBI taxonomy): domain Eukaryota; kingdom Metazoa; phylum Chordata; class Actinopteri; order Siluriformes; family Clariidae; genus Clarias; species Clarias gariepinus. The sequence continues at coordinate 15,323,272 of NC_071127.1, read as the reverse complement.
TTTTATTATTTTCTCAAGCCGTCTCGGGATATTGCTAGCTAGTTACAGTAAATCAACTTGTAAGAAAAGCAACAGTCATAATATTTGTTCAAAACTCTCTAGTGTAACCATTATGTCTAAATTTTGTCCCTCGTACATTTTGTTCTCAAGCTCTGTTTTTTGTTCAATGTATGATCTAGCTTTTTCCTACTACTCTTCAGTTTATCCCTCATGCCCTTTATGCTTTCATTCCATCTCGCTCTGTCTCCACTGCAGTTGTCTCGTGCTTCCCAAAGGGAGTCTGCCTCACATTTTCAGAACAACTGGGTTAAATAAAAGCAGCATTAGTCACAGACTAATGACTAGGCAAAAATAAATAAATAAAGCTTAACTGGGAATGGAAATAGTGAGAGTTACTGTAAAATTCCACCAGCCTTAATGAACAAATGCTATCCTGCTCACTTCATCAAACTTGCATGCAATCGTTGCCCCTTCCTGACTTTGCCCCCCCTTTTTTTTTGCAAATTTGTTACACTTAAATGATTATGATCATTAAACAAGTTTTAATATTACACAAATATGCATTTCCGTACTTTTTCAATACTGTATATACAAATGACAGATTTAAAATGTCATTAAAGTATGTATTACTGAGTAAAATATTGTAATGTCCTGAAAAGTGACTGATCTCCAGTCAAATAACTGAAAGAATATGACACTGTATTCTTAAATATGATTTCATGCAGAAAACACTCACTCATAGTCTGTACCACTTTATCCTGTATAAAAGGTCGCAGCGGGCCTGGAGCTTATCCAAGGAGACTTAGGACCAGAGGTCAGGTACACTTTGGACGGGGTGCTAATCCACCCCAGGGAACACACACTCACACTATGAAGCAATTGAATGCCAGTTAGCCTGATCTGCATGTCTTTGGACCGTGGGAGGAAACCTGAGCATCTGGAGGGAACCTGCAAACGTAAACTTTATGCTTAAAGCCTTAAGGCGGGAATCAAACCCAGACCCTGAAGATGCGAGGCCGCAGTGTTAACCACTAAACTACCACCATGTAGAAATGAATCACAAAAAAAACTTTAGCTTTTAGATGGCCAGGCTCGATTCCCGTCTCTGTGTGCAGGGAGTTTGCATGTTCTCTGTGCTTGGTGGGTTTCATCCGGGTACTCCGGTTTCCTCCCACAGTCCAAAGATATGTAGGTTTGGTTAATTGGCATTCCCAAAATTGCTCGTAGTGTGTGAATAAGTGTGAGTGTATGTGTGTGTGCCCTGCGATGGATTGGCACCCTGTCCAGGATGTACCCCGCCTCGTGCCCTAAGTCTCCTGGGATAGTCTCCAGGCCCCTGCAACCCTAAATACAGGATAAAGCGGTATAGAAGATTAGTGAGTGAGTGACTTTTAGATGCATTTTTGCATACAGGGTCACATTTTGTCTTTTATTATTGTCAACAAATATTTTAAATAATCTGTAAGGTATCTGATGAGAAGGTTCCTGTGCACATAAAACAAGCCCCAGACTCCTAATATGGTAACATTTCCTACATTTTCATTTCATTACACATCTGAGCAGTTGAGGGTTAAGGGCCTTGCTCAAGACCCCAACAGTGGCAACTTGGTGGTTGTGGGGTTTGAACCTGGGACCTTCTGAACCGTAGTCCAATGCCTTGTATCCAGATGAATATTCATCCAAACAGCTTGAGTCTACTGAAATCCTTTTGTTAAACCAGAAAATACAAATGTATTTCCTATCGTGTCCATCTGTCTCTGGGTCTCTCTATAACTAAAATGTTAATGACTGGTTCTTTTGATGTTGGGCTTGTATGTTACAACAGCACTTTGTCAAATGCTTAAATTTGCTCTTTTTGCAGAGAATAAACAGAGATCCTAAGACATTATGCCCTTCATGTGTGTGTTGTCTTTCCAGGTTAATCAGGCCAGGCCGCTAAGTATATCGAGGTGCGGTGGACACAGCATACAATAACTGTTCTTCTTTTAATTCATCTTAAAACTTATTTCAGACACTCTTCTTTTTAAATCCCCAAAACAGTCCAGAGACATATAATTAATTAGGGTGAATGGTGTTCCTAGATTGCCCATAGTGTGTAACTGAGGCTCCAGGACTCCTGTATCTCTGTACATGATAAACTGTATAGAAAATGATTGAGCGAGTTGCCTTGACAGCAATCCATAGACAGTAATAATAGAAGAAACAACTTTCCAATATGGGTACATAAATAAACATTGCTTAAAGTGTTACCTAAAGAGTCCTGGAGAGGAGACATGGTCTGATAGTTCTTGATCCAAACCTAGAATTAAGCCAATATCCAATCCATGAAACACTGGGATGGCATTAAACTCTTTTATTAGACTAATTAGGGGTCACAGGAATTGGCTAATACTGTGATGGGTTTTGTGGATCTAGAGAAGGTCAATGTCCCTTGACATGTGTGGAACTGGCGGCACTGCACAACATTCTATTTCTATATGTGTGTACTGAGAGTTGCATTCTTATTCATGGTGTTAATTTGAAAATGTTTATGCTTGGTGTTGGACTTAAAGATGTGTCTGGTCTCCATTCCTGTTTGTGGTTTTCATGGACAGGATACCAAGATCCAACCAATGTTAGAGATCTGTCTAAGCCCCATAGGGTTAGAAGCAACAACCCTATTATTTGCAGATGATGTGTGGCGTAGTTGCAGGCTTTCATTTCAGCCAAATAGGACACACACACGAAAGTTCATTGGAGAACAGAATAAAAAGAATAAATACATCAAATAAGGTCCTTTGGCACTTTGTGGATAAGACCATTGATCACACACACAGCTGGTGGATTCTTCTGTGCCCATGAAAATGAGAGGCCTGCAAGGATTGAAACCAAATAAAGCCATGGCACTTGAGATCCTCCAAAAAATGGCAGTGACTAAAAAGTTCACCAAACTTGATCATAAGAGTGCCTTCAACTTGCTAACTAGGAATATGATTATTAGACTGATTAGAAATACATATCTACCACCAAATATTGCATATTGTTCAGTGTCCTAAATAATAAAAAAAGAAGTTTTCAAATCACTGATAAATTGTATCCGTAAATACTAGGATTATATGTTTTTTGGCAGGGGCAGGGTTAGGCATTGCCATCGTGACAAAGAGCTCGGACCCCCTGAGGCTACCCCATCTGTATGCTGGGTTTCTTCTATGCTACAGAGCTAAGCTAAGCTACTACAAAACAAGTTTCATCCATGGTCTCAGGCAGAGGCCATGAATAAAGAATGATACAACATCATCTGAGCAACTTCTCCAAACTATGCAAGAACAGTCTGGGGACAAACAATACATTTTCCAGCATGATAGAGCCCCTTACCATAAGGCAAAAATGATAACTAAGTGGCTCAGGGCACAAAACACAAGAATTTTGGGTTCATGGCCTGGAAACTCCCAAGAAAGTAATCCCATTGAGAACTTGTGGTCAATACTCAAGAGGCGGGTGGACAAACAAAAACCCACAAATTCTGAGCTTTGATTATGCAACATTGGGCTGCCATCAGTCAGGATGTGGCACAGAAGTCAAGTGATAGCATGCCAGGGCGAATTGCAGAGAGCTTGAAAAAGAAGGGTCTAAACTGCAGTTTAGTATTGCAAAAGTATTGACTCTTATCATAAACATAATGTAATTGTCAATTAAAGCCTTTAAAACTTATGAAATGCTTGTAATTATAAAACAGTATACTATAGTAACATCTGACAAAAATATCTAAAAGTCTTTGTGAAACTTAATCTTTGTGTCATTTTCAAAACTTTTGCCCATGTCAGAAATTTATTTTGTGCCCTTTTTAATGTGTAACATTTAATAAAAACCTTGAAATAATTAGTTTGATCTTTATGATCTGTGATTGGGAGTATCAAAGCAGCCTTAAGGAATTGTATTTGGTTTCTATGCAAAGTGGAAATTCCTTGACAAGAAGGAAAAAAAGAAAAACTGCTCTGAGGTGATGGCCCCTCCAGCAATCCATTGGCCATGACCTGGCCCCCCACTTAAAATGGTCTGTGACTGCCACTGCTGCTTTGATGGTTCTTTATAGCTTTTCCTTATAGATGAAAGTATAAATTTCACAAGGTTAACTTTGTACCTTGGAAACATTGTTGGCAAGAAGTCAATCTTCATGGATGAAGTTAAAGTCTATGTCAAATAACCAGTTTAGGAAACTGATAGGGACCTTTGGAGATTCCTACAAATAAAAAAAAATTGAGCCTCCTGATAAAATTTCCTTTTATAATGAGGTTGCTGGCTAATGGTTGACTAACACTAACTGAGAAATATGAGTTCCACAAATATTCTTTTTACTTAAACCCTAATGGGTTCCCTCTGATAACAAGATGACTCAACGTTAGTCTCCTACAGTACATGCCCCATGATGGCTAAAGCATAATATATTTTTATATTATTAACTATAAAAGATAAGGCAAGGAGGCAGGAAAAGACCTTTTTACAGTCAAACAAGGGACCAGAGCATAAATGCTGAATAAGCATGAATAAGCATGCTGAATAAGCATTTAAGTGCAGAACACTTGTTGCAGGCAACAGTTGACAGAAGCCAGACGCTACTGTATGCAACGTTCTTGTGGATGTCTTTAGCAAGTATATTGCCTAAGGGCCAGTTCCTAGAACCGTTAATTTACCATGAGGTTCCTGTCATTTACCAGATGCACTTATCCAGAGTGACTTACAGAAATCCTTTGTGATCTCTATTAAAAATATCCTTATGCTAGTTAAGGCTAATTACTGTATGTTAGGCTACGTTTACATTACAAGCCACATTGCTCTATTTTGGTTCACATTCACAAAGACAAGTAACTTTTATTTGACTCTAATGTGGACGCAAGACCACATCAATATGTCTTTAGCTGTTTTATAAGTTGTTGCTAGCATGCTAAGAAATCCCAGCGCTTCCGGTGCTGACCATGACCACATATGCAATTAATTTAGATCTGATCTGAAAAATACCAGCCCCAAAAATGTGGATCTGTGTTAAAATAGGGTAAAAAACAAAACAAAAACAAAATTGTCACTTAACGATGATAGCCTTAACCTTCATTTAAACATAGCTAGAGTCTCAGCTGTTTAGACAACTGAGGAAAGTTGTCTATTCTCTCACCTGCTTGCCAAGACTGTGAAGAGTCTTAATCCATGTCTTCATTGTAAATTGAAATATCAAGTCAAGCCCTGACATGCTAGAGGTTCAAAAGTATAAGTGGTTTAAGGTAGGTGGGTAATGCTCTGTTTTTGGCTTTGCCTTGAACTTGCCTTTAAAAGACTTAAATATAAAGCATTCATCATTGCCCCTATTTTAAAGCACTTTAACACTGTTGCCCCTTTCATCACCAAGGTTCATTGATAAATGAATGTGATAGATGTGGTAGTAGTAAAACCTCAAAGCAAAGCTCATCCCTGAAGCACATATACAGTATGTGTATATATATTAAAGTATATATACACACACACACACACACACACACACACACACACACACACACAGTGGAACCTCGGATTACGAGCATAATTTGTTCCAAAACACTCGTTAATCAAAGCACATTTTCCCGTAAGAAATAAAGGAAATTAAAATGATTCGTTCCACAGCCCAAAAAAATAAATAACACAAAATATAAAGTAGAAATAAAACAAATTAACCTGCATGTTACCTTAAAAAAAGTAAAAATAAATCCCGACCCAATAAGTGTTTCCATTTATGAGCACAGGCGCTGTGTGTGTGTTTTTCTCTCTCCTCCGCTGCTAAGTGTGCGTTATGTGTGTGTGAGAGCGTAATTTGACACCGTGCCGTGCAGGTTGTGTGTGAGTGAAGCACCCCCTCTCTGTTTCACATACAAACACATTAAAGGCGAGAGAGAGAGAGTGTGTGAGAACCAGCAACGGTGTCAAATTACGCGCACACACACATAACACACACACTCAAACACTGACACACAGTTAAGGCGAGAGAGAAAAAGAGCGTGTGTGTGTGTGTGTGTGTAAACCAGCGGTGTCAAATTATGCGTGCACACACATAGACACACACACTTTGCAGTGCAAGAGAAAGAAAAACACACACACACACACACACACACACACAAGGATTGATTATACCGGGAAAAGACGAGCACTAAGACCCAGCAGGGGAGATGAATACCCGCAGCGCCTGAGAGAGAAAAAACGTTGGCTCAGTTGTGATGACGCGACGCTCGGTGTCAAACAAGAAGCGCATGCGTTATACATGATACTCGGAGCTCGTAAACCACGACAACGCTCGTTTTTTAAGTAAAAAATTATTAAAAATCTTTGCTCGTCTTCCGGAACACTCGTAAACCGCGTTACTCGTAATCCGAGGTTCCACGGTGTATATATATATATATATATATATATATATATATATATATATATATATGTAGTCCCCATTTGGTACTGTGGTTCTGTGTTATATTCTCTCGAGGCCGTGTCTTTTAAATTGTTTCATTGAGGGTTGTCCGAAATTAGGATTATTCACCATCAGGACAGCTGTAGAGGACACCCATTTTCTATCATGAGTCGACCTCAATGGTTTCAATGAATCAGTCCAGGAGCACCTAATTTCTCCACATGCACACACATACCATATACCAGACTGTGGACATTTTATACATTCACTTAAACACTGAAAATATTGCATATAACTGTAAATATTGGTATCTGGTGCACTGTACTGACTCTCCCAGAGTAAACCCATCAAGCATGGGGAGAACATGCAAACTATATACACACCGCTGTTTAACACAATGCTTACAATTATCCCAGCATGCTACAAATACAACCTCGAACAGAACATCACATTTATTTACAGCATTTATCCATATTTCTCGTCTAAAATACATTCTTGACACGCTCACACTGCTGATGCTTTTTTCCCCCCTCTTTTCAGCTGCCTCCTGATTTAGAAACTTTTATTGTCCTTTACTTTCGTTGTCAGCAAACATATGCACAGATTCTGCTTCTGTGGATTCAACCAACCAAAAAAAAAAAAAAATTATTCCCAAAAATAAATTCCAAAACGCTAAATCAATACAAATAGGCCGACCCTATTTCCATCTGCTACACATTAAAGGATCTGCTATACAGACATATACACAAACACACACACTGGAACATGATCCTGAATTTGACAAAAAGGAAGCTCCAATTTCTGTTCATTTGTTTTGGTTTTGTTGAGATTTTGAAAGTGTGCTGAAAAGCTGAATAAATGAGATCAGATAAAATTCTCCCGAGCCTTTCTATAGCCGATCTATACTGGGTTATGAGAGGAAACTTTATCTTATACCCTCAACAATACAGTATTATGACTGGATACAGTATACAGTATTTACTGTACATAGTGTTTACATTGTAGACCTATTAGATATTATAAATAATGTGCATAGGTACATTATGGAAATACTGTGCCAAATTATATTAAAAATTTTTTCATTATAAATTTAAGCATCTGTGGATTTTGCAATTCATGAGAGGTCCTGGAACCAGTTCTCCATGGATACCGAGAGGCGACTGTATTTACGACTTGGAGGAGTCATTTTGTGGTGCCTGCTGTTAAAAGAAGCAATATAGGTTCATTTATTAGCCTGAGAAATCCCCGGGAACCAGACCCAGCTCACGCTAAAAGTACTGAAGGCACAAATAAAACAAAAATTAAATTACATTAAATTAAATTGAATTAAAAAATTGTACAGTATGAGTAAGGATTTATTCAAGGATGTTCAATGTTGTTTGAAAGTCATATTTGTAACACTGTATTAGGGTCACTTGTTCAACATGATCCCACTGTCATTTAGTAAATGTTAATCTAATATGATTTAAACAACAACAGCAACAACAATAAATTTGCAGAATTGTAAAGTATTTTTATTTCTGAAAATACAAAGGTATCCCATCTGGGCCTGTCCTTCTCACCCTGGTGCCTCACTTCTGGTTGGAGATCTTGTCACATGGAGGCCCCGTGTTGTCTGCTTGGGAATGCACACGCGTGACTGGATACAGTTGGACTTTTCCCTAAGGACGGTCCTGGCATCGGCTGATGCAGACAGCTGTTCTATGAGGACTTGTGACTGCAGTCGCCTTCAATAACAGAACTGGACTCTAGAGTATATTAACTAGAACACATCTTCTGTTGGACTGCAAATCAATTCCTGCTATCTATAAATAAGAGTACCTCCAAATGAGGATGGGTATATTTTTCCTTGCTACGGTTGCCCTCGGCTTGCTCAACTGGGACACTCTAAGCATTTTGATTTATGCATATTTTCCTAATTTTCCTTTAATTCCGTTAAGCCACTTTGCAACAATGTCCGTTGTTAAAAGCGCTTATATAGATAAAATTTAATTGCATTAAAAAAGTATACAAAAGTTTTATCAAATTGAAATATAATTAATGCAAGATTATTGATAAAACATTGAGGACTCTCTAAATTGCACAGATATTAGGAAAATCTATACACGTGAGAACAGCCAACGTGGACAGTTTCTTTTAACAGCCTTTACAGTATGTAGCTTACAGCCCCCTCAACATTCAGTCTCTCTACAGGGAGCAGAAATTATGGAAGCCCTGTGGGCCCCTTTAATATGAAATACCTCTCTGCCTTTATGTCCCAAACTCGTTAAAAACAGCCCCTAGCACAAAGGCCCCAACCAGTCTCCACTTCCTGAAAGGGTCAGGGTGTGGGTTGGGGACTTCTGAGCAAAGGGATAGAAATTAGACCGACATTAACACAAGTCCTGTGTCCTATCACTATTTATGTCCATAAAACTGTGTTTTACTGTAGCTCCGGTGTTGACAATAAGGTTTACCCCTTCAAATACAACTGAATTGAGGTTCTATAAGGTGTCCACTCTCTCTTACCTCTTACCTCTCTTTTAAGTAAGTATCTCAGAATTTGGTAAAAAGATTACAGTTGACCTTTACAGTCCAGGTTCTCAGAAATTCAAAATTCAAAGGTGCATTATTGGAATGACAAATGTTCACATTCATATCGCCAAGCTCAGAACTCAGAAATAAGTCACAAGAAAATAACAGTAGTAAAAACAAAGTAATATAAAAAGTGTTTTATATAGGACAATGAAACTGAAACGCCTGGTTTTAGACCACAATAATCCATCAGTATGGTGTAGGGCCTCCTTTTGCGGCCAATACAGCATAAATTTGTCTTGAGAATGACAGATACACTGTCATTGCACAGTGGCCAGAGGGATTTTGAGTCATTCTTCTTGCAGAATGGTGGCCAGGCCCGCTATATGATGTTGGCGGAGGAAAATGTTTCCTGACTCGCTCCCCCAAAACATCCCAAAGTGGCTCAATAATATTTAGTTCTGATGACTGTGCAGGCCGTGGGAGATGTTCAACTTCACTTTCATATTCATCAAACCACTCTGTCACCAGTCTTGCTGTGTGTATTGGTGCATTATCATCCTGATACATGACACCACCTTCAGGATACAATGTTTGAACCACTGGGTGCACATGGTCCTCCAGAATGGTTTGGTAGTCCTTGGCAGTGGGGCGCCCATCTAGCACAAGTATTGGGCCTAGGGAATGCCATGATATTGCAGCTTAAACCATCAATGATCCACCCTCATGCTCACAGTCTGGGTGGTATGCTTAATTGGGGCTTTTCCACACCCTAAATCTCCTGGATGTGAGAAAGACAGTGAAGGTGGACTCATCAGAGAAGAATACGTTTTTCACATTGTCCACAGCCCAAGATTTTCACTGCTGGCACCGACATTAGGCGATGGCACGAGTGACCAAAGGTTTGGCCATAGCAGCCCGGCCATGTACATTGACCCTGTGGAGCTCCCAACAAACAGATTTGGTGGAAACAGGAAAATGCACGTTGGATTCTGCAGTGAGTTGGGATGTTTTTGTATACAATCCTGGTTAGCACCCGGACATCCCTTTCAGACAGCTTCCTCCTGGATGTAGTTTGTCCTTCTTGGTGGTATGCTGACATTACCCTGGATACTATGGCTCTTGATATATCACAAAGACTTGCTGACTTGGTCACCAACAATTTGTCCCCTTTTTAACTCTGATATGTCACCCATAATGTTTTGTGCATTGCAATATTTTAAGCAAAACTGTGCTATTACTCTGCTAATTAACCCTTCAAACGCTTCTTTTAGTTAGTTCTGCAGTCAAAGATAAAGTGACACTCATGAATATTATTTGAAAAAAAGAGAAAATGTCAAGGTTAATAATAATAATAATAATAATAATAATAATAATAATAATAATTAATAATCTTAATAATCTTAATAATGTCTTTAAGCAAAAAAAAAAAAATATATATATGTATATTTTTATAGCACCCTGATAACCACTACATGAATACTATTAATTATTATATTATAAGTACTATATTATTGTTCCTTTATATTACTGTGATCCTGTGGTGTAGATCATTGTGGACAACCTCCGTCAGCGTCTGTCTTCTCTGCAAATCTTTTTTCCCTAAAAGGTGTCCATAAATACCACAAAGGAGCTTTTTGCTTTTAGGCAGCAGTTCTGCAAAAGAAAACTCCCTGCCATTCTGAGTGACAGCGCGATTCCTACATAGCTTCATAGTTCTTCTAAGATTTCAGTATACAGTGGGGAAATGGACACCAAGCTATGTCCTTATGGCAGTTTCCAACAAGCCATATGTTTATACATAGACATGCATATAATCTCAAATCAATCTTTCGTAATCACTTGTGAATTTTAGAACCTTTATCAATATGCATACTAAATGTATTTTAATTGACTAGCACATACATTTAGAATTTTAATCCTGCCTTTCCACCCCTTAAAGCTCCTGGCTAATTGACCGTCCACTGAATGTCTTCTTTTATGTATCTCAGCAATGCTTTCACTTTCCAGAGACCTTCTCAAGCCATAATCACTCACACATGTTACTTGTTAAATAAACAGAGACTGAGAAGGTCTCTCTCTCTCTCTCTCTCTCTCGCATATTTTTCACTCACAGCTGTAAGCTATTATGTTATATTTCACTGCTGTTACAGCTACTCATTTGCCCTAAATTTATCGCTAATGCTTATAAAACAATCATGTTGCTTTCACAATGTGATTAAGGTTCACCTGTGAAGATTCAGTTTCATGAATAAATAGACAAGAATTAGGAAGCACTAATAAATTTACTTTTTTTGTTAAGAATACCACTAATAAGAAGCAAGTCTAAAAGGGCTAAAAACATTTATGGACAAACCATATCTTTAGTTTTATGCTAGTTAACTGCTTTCTTCAATATGGTTTGCAGATGCGTGTTTAGGGTCAGGGTCTTGTCATGAATGCCTAGCTGAATTTGCAGAAGCTTTAAGTTGGTCTTAAGTTAAAAATGTAGTAAAATCCATAATGCTTTGAATATTTACAAGAACCATTGGAGCAGTATTTGCAAAAGTGGTATGAACAATATCCAATTGCGCCGTTTCAGTGTTTGTACCATTAAATCAACTTCCCCCAAACACCACTTTAAAGAACACTCCTTTCTTAGCCAATCAGAACACAGGAAACAGAAACATGCATGTTTAGGATGTTATCAAGCATCGATGGCAATTGGTTAATCAAACTGTTAAGGCTCTGGGTTACTGATCAGATGCTTGGACCCCAACCCTGCCAAGCGACCGCTGTTGAGCCACACTGCAGTGCACTGATATTAGCTTCCTAAATGATTTATGTGAAAAAGGGCTAAGGCACTGAGTAACTGATCGAAAGATCGGCGGTTCGATCCCCAGCTCCACCAGGTTGCCACTGTTGGGCCTTTGAGCAAGGCCCTTAACCCTATCTGCTCCAGGGGCGCTGTATCATGGCTGACCCTGCACTCTGACCCCAGTTACGCTGGGATATGCGAAGAAAGAATTTCACTGTGCTGTAATGTATATGTGACAAATAAAGACCTAACTTAACTTAAACAGGTGACAAATAATTGAGTCCATGGTCAGAAAGCTGGTATGCAAGCCTCTAGCCTAGTCTTATTTGCTATACTGTAGCTCCTAAAAATGGTGCACAGAAAACAGAATGCTCGACAAACCTGGACCGAGTTGAGGAGAGCTGGTTTGAGCTAAGGTCTTGAGTTGGGTGAGGGTACACAGTATGGGGCTGTCTAAAATTACTTACTACATAGTAAGGCCCCTTGAAGATCACTTTTCTGACCCTTGCTCCAAGATCTGTACACCAAGGGTGTGTTAATGCACCAATGGATGCATTACACCATCAATGACGTGGACCATTGGGTCACCAAAGTACACAACCTTCTTCGCCATAACAAGGTGTTGATGAAAATCCATGAAAAAGCCAACAGCTGACTAGACTGCAGATACTCACTTTCACTTATCCTATATAGCATTATTATCCCATGTACAGGGCCACAGGGAGCCCATAGTCTATCCTAGGAGACTTGGGGCATGAGGCAGGGTACATTCCAGACGGGCCGCCAACCCCCATCGCAGGGCACACGCATACATGCATGCTATTCAGCCTAATCTCCATGTATTTGGATTGTGGGAGAAAACTAAAGCAGCCGGAGGAAACCCACCAACCACAGAGAGAACATGCAAATTCCATGCACACAAACCTGAGATGGTAATCAAACCCAGACCCTGGAGGTGCCAGACGACAGTGCTAAGAACTAAGCCATGGTGCCACCTTAAACATTCCAAGCATCGGTCACAACAATAACACTGACTTTTACATAACCCTTTCTTAAGTAGAAAAATATAAACTCTCCCTGTTGTCTCAACTATATGCATGACTATGACTGTCACTATAAATTTATTAGTTTAATATATTTTAGTGATGCTGCAGGGATACTAATGTGAAGCAGGGGGGCAACTCCCTATAGAACCATACATTAACTTTACTCAAATGGTTAGCAATGGTTGTTAAGAATGTAAAATAGAGTACTTTGGGGAGAGCAGGGTGATGTTCCCCTCGTGTGCAATGAGAACATATTTGTAAGCACTGTAATAAATACATTTACATGCAGAGCTGGTGACAAAGTTCAAACTTTCATTATGTACACAGTAAGTAACTGGAAACTACTGTGGTTCATTTAATTCTAAACACTGAAACAAAATGATATTAATAATTAACAGCAAAGTACATCAGATGTAGGAAAAAACATTATTTAGATGTTAACACGTTTACAACTTTTATTACTATTCATAAATCTTTAAACATAAAGCAGGAAGCGAATCTGAAAAACAAAGCATTTCATAGTAAATTATTCACAAAGAAAATGTAACAGATATTACATGTCATAAAGATAAGTTAACAGGCATGGCTCTCTAAAATGCACAAAGTTCTTCTTAAAGTTCTTGGATGGTACTTTGAGTTCTTAGATGGTACTTTGCTTGTTTAGCTTTGCTCTGGTTGCTGGACAACAATATAGAAAATTTTTTTAGTAAAACATTCATCAGTGTTGACCTAGATGAGGCAATCAAATTTTATATGATGAGTGAAATGAATTGACATCATCGACTAAAATGTGGTTGAAGGAAAAACTTTTCCTTCCCTTCATGAGAGGGTCAAGGAGAAGCTACAAGAAAAGACTTCTCTTGGAAGAAATCAGGAAAAAAAACCTCCCAAATAGTTGAGAAAGGCTTTTAAAATCAGATCGATGACGTGGGCAGCATAGTGGTGTAGTGGTTAGCACTGTCGCCTTGCACCTTCAGGGTCTGAGTTTGATTCTCGACGCTGTCTCTGTGTGAATGGAGTTTGCATGTTCTCCCCATGCTTGGTGGGTTTCCTTCCACAGTCCAAAGACATGTACTGTAGGCCAGGCTAATTGGTGTTCCTAAATTACCCGTAGTGTATGTGTACTGTATGTGTGTGTGTGCTCTGCGATGGATTGGCACCCTGTTCAGAGTGTACCCTGCCACATGCCCTAAGCCTCCTGGTATAGGCTCCAAGTTTCTGCGACCCTACACACCGGATAAAGTGGTATAGAAGATGTGAATGAGTGAGTGAGATCAATGACGTCAATATTTTTACTTTTAAAGACCACTTGTTATTAGACATTCAGTAGATTCAGTGGAAAGATGGGCCTTTGGTTCCTCCAGGCATGGGTGAGCCTTGGGTGCCCATGAACCTTTCATCAGTTAACTGGTAGATAATAAATAAAGTTAATGTGTTAATATCTGGTATACCCTGAGAACAGTTCTGACATGAAACATCAGATGATGTAGGAGAAGAAGTCAGTAATGGAGCTGGCCCACTCACATAGACCAGCAAAGCCTCCAAACTTCCCAGATCCCAATTTGTTTTGACCTTGACAAACAAGGGTGATCCATGGATGCCTCAACGCACTCACCCAGGATCTGCTACCTGTATCCTATCGCCTCTAGAGGGCACTGTTTTGCAGACTCAGTTTCCCAGAAGGCACCTTGGTCAGGTGATGCAGGAGCACACCTGAACCGAGGTAGGTCATTAAATCTTCAATAAATAGCTGATTAGTCTGGGAAACTGGGTCAAGCATTGAACGTTTGTATGTACTGTTCGTTAAGTGGGCATTTTGTTTTGTGTATTGTTTTTCTTTGTTTATATGTTGGTTTATTTTATATTGTTATTTTGTAGTTCATGTTATCCCATAACTACTAAGCATGTCCCCAGGCAAGTGTCTTTGTATGTGAGTCTTTAGTGTTCAAGTGTGTGTGTGGAGCTGATTCGGTGTTGAGTCGAGATGTGTTGTATGTTAGAGAATAGGTAAGTAGTTAGCTCAGTGTGTCCCTTAGCCTAGCTCCAGTGTGTCCCTTAGCCTAGCTCCAGTGTGTCCCTTAGCCTAGCTCCAGTGTGTCCCTTAGCCTAGCTCCAGTGTGTCCCTTAGCCTAGCTCCTGTGTGTCCCTTAGCCTAGTCTATGTGCTTCTGTGTCACTAGCCTTTAGTGTTGTAGCTATTTGGTAAGTGTAGCTAGGTGTATGTGAGGCTAAAGACATGGTTAGCTAACTTCCATGGTTAGCTAATGACCATGTTTAGTTTATTGTCATGTGTAGCCGTAGTCCTGTCCCGTGTCTTTCCGAGTCTTTCGTCTTGTCCCCGGTTTTAGCTCCATGCTTAGCTTGAGTCTGTGTTTTGTCCTTAAGCATATGTCTCAACATAATGCTTATATTTTGTGTATTAGAGTCTGTGTCTTGTCAGTTAAGCATGTATTTCAGTATAATGCTTATGTTTTGAGTCTTGTCCTCAAGCCTGGGTATTGGTCAGTTATGGATCGTATAGTTTGAGTGTTTGTTTCTTGTGAATCCTATTTTGTGTAATATCCGGAATAAAGACTCTTTTGTTTAAAAACACCCCTCTGCGCCTATGCCTGCCTTTTTCTGCCCACGGCATTAACAGCCAATACCACTCAGTCATGACACTACCTACGTTTTTGGTGCCAGAATACCCCCAGAGGCCCTGCAGAACCAGGTCATGATGGGCCAGAGCTGCCCAGACAGCACAAGAGGAACCTAAACAACACCAATGTTATGGCTGATCGATGTATTTATTTTTGTCACAGGTAACATATTATACTTTTTGTAAACGGTTTCTTGATCTCCCTGGTACTCCGGTTACCTCTCAGGGGCAAAAGACATGCAGATTAGGCTAATTGGCAATTCCAAATTGACTGTAGTGTTTAAATAAGCGTGAGTGTACAGTATATTTGTGCCGTGCAATAGATTGGCATCATGTCCAGAGTGTATCCCACCTCGTGCCTTAAGTCTCCTGGGATAGGCTCCAGGCCCACGCGACCCTGAATACAGGATAAAGCGGTATAGAGAGTGAGTGTAAATATCAGGACAGGTAACGGATACAGTATGATCAGGTTATTCTGAACTTCCTATGTACTTCTTAAGTACATTGTAGTTTAGGTAGTTCTTGAGTACATTGACGGTACTGAACGGAGGTGTCAGGTTTGTTGAAAAGACTGGCAAAGTGGTGTGTTTTTCTGGTGCATAAAAAGAAATATGCAAATATAACATATTAATAGCAGTAATTCACTTCTCTGCATATTAGCTTGGGCTTAAAGGAATGAGGAGTTTTTGGCACTGGATGAAGCTGTTGGAAATCCAATACCCCCTCTTTTTTGAGATACAGTAAATCTTAAACCCTTCTGTTTATGGTCTGCAAGCTTTATATATCTGCTTTAGCAATTCCGGGGTAATATGGTAATCATACGGTAATATGGTGTTTTCTAATCTTTTTGTTAACTTGGACATCATTTTAGCAAATTCACTAAGTGTGTGCACTACTCATATGGTGTCTAGAGATGAGCTACTCACTCTCTCTGGAGGTCTCTGTATTTGTTTGCTCAGCAAAGGCCAGCACGAAATTGAGATGGAACTAGCATGAAGTAAACAAAAAAAAAAAACCTGACAAAGCATATATTTCTTCTAATATGACAGAAAAAGAAAGATCAGTGGTAAATAATATGAAGGTCTGCATTAAAACAGCTGTTCACTTTGAGAGAAAAATGGCCACACAAACACATTCTGTTACCAAGTCTCAACATCTCGTCCTTTGTTTATCAATGGGAATGAATAAGGAGCTATTACAAGTAAACCACATGGAAAAGTACTCAAGGATAGTGTTTTTTTTATTTTTATTGTGTACCACAGTTCTTGTCAGATTAATGTACAAAAACTATATAATAGAACTATACAAGCTACATACTGTAGGCTTTATAAGACTCTACTTTTATTTAAGTTAGACATTCAGTTATGGCATAAATACAGAATATATGGTCATAAATAGAGAAATATTTGGTGACCAACTGCATATAGTACATAATTTGCACTAATACCAAGGTATTTATGATTATAAAAAACAACAAAATAAGCCTAATTTGGTTAATATTTGATGTAAGCCTATAGATTTAGGTACAATAGTAGCTCTATAGGTCTTGGCACAAGATTAAGCTTATAGATCAAGGTACAAGATTTGGCCTATAGAATTAAGATTTAACCTAAATATTTAGATAGAAGAGGATGGAGTGGTGGTCTAGTGGTTGGCAAGATGAGTTCAAATCCCAACTCAGATGTGTGTGTATGTAGTTTGCCTGTTCTCCCCATGGTTGGTGAATTTCCTCTGGTTTCCTCCCACATTCCAAAGATTAGGCTAATTTCCAAATCGCCCAGCAATGGATTGGCACCCCGTCCAGAGTGTACCCAGCTTCATGCCCCAAGTCTCTTGGGATAGGCTTTGTGACCCTGTATACTGTAAAGGAGTCTATAGATTCTAAAAACCATATTCAGTTAGTACAGAGTGAGTAAAACACAGTTTCTTAAAAACAAAGTCCTGATTTGAATTCTTCATGAAGAGTCTGTGAGTCAGCTATTCAGGAGTTCAGGTTATGTTCATTCCAAAAGCGAGGTGTCAGAACAGAGACGTGAAGCCTTTATTGAGCCTGGTGGGTCCAAATGAGCAGCGTTAGAGGACCAGATCAACGGACTAAGCTTTATCTGGGCCAATGCATCTTTCATGAACCACACTCGTCAGGCCATCATCCAAACAAATGTAAGGCACATTGTGGCATAAGTGAGACATAAAGCTGTTTAAATGATGTGTCAAGTCAAGGTACCAGCCTTACTCTTATTAAAATCTAGCAGTTTGTTAAAAAAAAATAGATGCCAGTCCTTCAAAATAAAAACGTCTTGCCTGCCAGCTGAATGTGCTACGTTTTTAATGCTCTTCAGTGTGATGTTATTAGAAAATGAAATAGGAAGTCTACAATGATCCTTCCTTTAAAGGTTCTCTGTCAAATTCCTGTGAATGGTTTCAGAGGAGCTGCAGACAGAAGGACGGTGTGCCGATGATGGACGATGCGCGCTGCTGACGCCATTTAAAGCATTCGTGCAGTTGTCCAAATGTGGCACTGGATTATATAACCCATCAGCCCCTGCACATCACATACTCCTGAGTCAAGTTCAAGTCTAATGAGAAGTAGTAATTAAGTTCTGACACTCATAGCACTCCTAGTCTGGTGATTGTTTGGGTTACGTCATGTTCTAGTGCATTTCCATGCGATGTTTCCATGACAAGTAACTCTTTTAGTATTCTGGGTTGCTGTTTTATTTTTCATAAATCAACTTAGTCATACTGCATACTGGCCCCATTTAGCTTGATATTGCTTTGACATTGAACAAAATGTAGCAGAGCTGCGGACGATAAAATCGAAAAAAAAAAAAAAAGTGATACTGTTTCACAAGACCTTGAAAATAAATTTGCCAATTGAAGCCACTTTCTGTAAAATATTTTTTAATTTTGCCAGGTGCAAAAAAATAGAGTAAAAAAAATCATAAAATAAAAGCGTTTCCACTAATAGTGCAAGAAAACCCGTTTAACAAAAGTGGCGTTTAAGGGGCCTTGCTTAAGGGCCAAACAGGGACAACTTGGTGGTCATGGGATATGAACCTGGGACCTTCCAACCGTAGTTCAATGCCTTAACCACTGAGCTACACCCATCCTTAAAAGGACTGCATTTAATTATTGATCTGATTATTAATATTTAATCTGAATATTGATGAATATATTAATATATTGATTATTGATTTAGAACCTAAATATAAACATATAATGAACGGAAGCATGATAACATGATTTTTGACTATTTATAAATGTTACATTTCCCCCCAGAATATAGTCACTGATCATTCATTTTCTTATTTTTTTAAATATAAAAATAAATATTTAACAACAGACCTAGGATTTTCTCACAAACCATGCTAATATATACTGTACTTTTAAAATTCTCATTTACCATAATAACCAGTTAATTATGAGACTAATTTGACTTCATTAAGAATGCTTGCTTTGAAGTGCTAAAGTCAGGAGTCGATCAAGTGGTAGTTTAAAATCGGAGAGATATGGAACATATTTCCATGTGATCATTTTTACACAAAGCCATGCACGCATTTGCCCACTCCTAAAAGCTTTTAAAGCTTTTTTTTTTCCTGAGCTTTGAGTTGTTGTGTCTATAGTACCTAATGCTGTTGTATAACAGCTGAGCTGTTGCCTGGCAACAATCTCTGTCAAGATCGGCCTCGGTTTACTTTCTTCCCATATCCAGGCAATTTGCTGAAATATAAGCAGTAAGTGTGCATGAATTATGGACTCTGCACTTTGTTTTAAAACACAGCAGGAAAGTCATTAGCGGACAAGTGTTTCTTTGGAAAGTGAAACATTCAATACTTGTTTTGATTAAACAATGTATTTCAGGGAAATTAATTCAAGCAAGCGGTTGCTTAATCACTTCAAATATGAAAATTGTTACATTCTTTGTGATGTTAAAACAATGGTAGATCAAACCACAAACACATGACATACTGTACACACCGAACACCTGAGAGCACCCTACTGTGTCATAAACTTTTCAATGCATTTCATTTGCCCAATCTCCACTGACTCTCCCTCCTACTCTCACTTTCTCCATTGTTCACTTATAAGCCTATTGAGACAGGAAAGGACCCTTTTGACCCTGGAAGGTACAAATATAAAGAACTTTACAAATTCCTTCAGACCAAAGTGGATGAATAGTGAAACATATCAACCTAACAAGAAATTAATCATTTTTAAATCTGGATATTTGTTTGTATTTAAAGGAAAAATTTATTGCTGATTAAATGCACAATTCTCTAAGCTAGTGAAATGATAATTATCTTAAATGCCACTTGAGATATACTGCATTTCCATCTGTAACCTTATTGTTATAGTGCACAGTGCACAAACCTGTCAAATAAAACTAAACCGAGAAATCGAACGTGGCATAAGCACTAATGCATCCAGACTAAAACGGCATATTGATTATCATAGGAGCTTAGACGTATCACCCCCGAGGGTCTCACTCCTCTGGTTTAAATGGGATTTATAGCAGAAGATTAAACACTGCCTTACAAACCAGAACCATCTGTGATGATTAATGGTTTCTTACTGTTTTGTATTTCTGAAACCTAAAAAGCATTAAATAAGGCGACTGTCTTTTTCAGACTTTTTTTTTACATGTTGTAGGATGCTGTTAGTATTGGTTTTAGGCATACCGTCTTATTGCTTCTGACAGGCTTATACATTATGCTGTCATAACTTTTCTATGAATATATATTCTTGCAAATCAAATTGAATGAAGGCTAGTGCACTAGTGGTTTGATGCAAGTCATTTAGAATGCCTAGTGCTGATAGCATCCACACTTAGTCGCCTTTATGAATCCACTTGCACATTAGTATGACAATGTAGAACGTTCATCCAATTTTGGAATTGGACCTTATTGCTAAAAAAAAAATCATTATCTGAACTTAACTCTGCCCTGACATGTATTGTAGTCCAGAGTAACACGGCATGAATACTTTATTACTGTACTTAAACTGAATTGTCATTAATGTCTAATAAACAAACTTACTTTCAGCTGCTCCCATCAAAGGGTCGCCACAGCGGACCATCCGATCCGCAACAACTTTGGCACAGGATTTTACGCCGGGTGCCCCTACTGACTCAACCCCTTCCGTTTTAAACAGGCTTGGGACCGGCACTGCATGCAGTGGCTGAGTGGTATGAAGGTGTGGCAACCACCGACCGTGGGGCTCAAACCCAGATCCTTATGATCCCCAAACCAACAACCTTAGCTGCTATCCAATCTATCCAATATCTTTACTTTATTACTTATATATCTGGCAACTTCAATTTTCAATTTCTAAATAAAATGTGCACGTTTACTCCAGTACATTTCACCCTAAGCATCTTTCTAACTCGTTACCGCACCAATTTGAGTTGGTGATGCAAGACCTGTCTTTTGCTTAGCGCCAAGCACAGCAGGCCCACGTCGTTATCAAAGTAGACTCAATGATGACTGGTACCAAAGCTCTGCGGCTAACATGACAACTCTGGGAACAGACGGCGACCACTGCGATTACAGGGGTGCAACTTGTTGAACTGCATGGTAGTGATGAAGATAAATTTACACGCTCATGGCCTTATTTGCGAGGAATGTTTTCATTGTTGAATTTAAAGATTGTTTTTACAGTACTGGATGAGGTGCCTCTTATGGCTACTGAAAGCCACTGAAATATTGCCATTCTAAAACCGCTTGAACTTGAAAAATCTCATTATAGCCAGACGAATGTGTGCTAGTTAATGTCACTGATTAGCCTACATGCATATTTTTTAAGAACATTACTTTTTTCTTTTCCCCTGGAATCAATTGAAAATCTGATGTTTAAGAAGGTACGTGTAAGTATGTTTAATATCAGAAAAAAAAAAACGTTCATGTGTGGCAGGTCGAGGCTCCACCTACTTACATTATGATAGGGCAGTGGGAAGATACAGTACATAAGTATGGTGCCAAGGTAGCCTTGTATCATAAGTTCCGCCCATTGGTTTCGGATCATCACTGCATTATCCAGGTATGTAGAGTGTTATGCTAGTCTGTTTTTCTTTAGATCGACACATTTACCGAAGCCCCGTTGCAGGCATTAGCCCTCTACAGGTAAGAGAGTTGGTTGTAAGTGCTGTAGTTCTCTGAATCTGTTTAAATGTGGCTGTATTTGTCTATTTATTCAGATTCAGAGGTTGGTGTGGGATATCCCAGTCATTCTTTTATGAAGTTTATAATGTCCTAAAGTGGGATTGCTCTTTTTTTTTTTTTTTCGTATGTTTGTGATGTGTTATGTTTTGTAATAAAAAAATGAATCAAATTTTATCTTCGTCTCCTGCCGCCTCACTGAGAACGTACCCACGCTGTCGCGAAGAACAAACTAGTTATGAATGTTCCCTGGTGAAATTCCAGGATGACGTAATCGTTAGGTAGCACTTTCTTAAAGCCTCGATGTCCTGCCACACATGCATCTTAGTTACTCGTCACATTCTACCCAAATACCACTCCAGAATTTGACTTTTACTGTACTTTTACCAAAGTCATTTTCTGGTGAACTGATGCCCAATGATGACTTCCCATGACTGTTGTTAACCACACATACTGTAAACCTTACAAAGCTCAGAATCTTGTCCTGTATAAGCTAAGTAAGTTTCTTGTACTGTACAATCTGTACAAACAGCCAGTTAAAAGTTACAGATGTTTTATGTTTATTAATGATCCTGTCACACTCCAATGCAGACCAGGAAGTTCCCACTCCATCCTAAAAATACAGAAGAACACAACGGGAAAGAAAATGTTCATACTACTTCTTAGCCGTGTCCCATTCAGGTTGTCAATGTGTCTACGTCATGTTCACACACATGATCACATTGTCCCCAAGTCCGGTGAGATTACCTGGGTTATTACTATGTCTGATCAGATCACACCACACCTGTACCAAGTGCTTATTATGCACTTATCATGTTGTCAGTGCGTCTGGATGGTTGGTTTAAATACTGAGAGATTTGCAATGTGAGGAATTGGATCAATCATTTATAATAAGTTCTCTGAATGTCTCATAGATTTGCTGAAAACCTGCTGCAAAAACATGGTAAGTGCCAGAAGAACACAATGTAAACTTAATGCGGTGATCTACACCATGAAGAGGTTGAGGAACACAATGGCAACCCAATAACCGCCTATAAGAGCTTTAATAAATTCCCTAGGAGGTGTTAGTTAAATCGTAAACTGGTCAATGGGGTTATTGAGTTCTTCCATCATCTTGCTTCGACCATGTCCTCACTAGGCTTTTTTTCCCCCCAAAACAATCCTGCAACCTTATCTGGTTCTACTGCATTCCTGGAGACTTGTACAAGTTCTTACTGCATACACACAATTTTTGGAGGACATTTTTTGGGAATGTGGCTCAGTGTTGGAGGTTTAAGTTCATGATAATCCCAGAGAAGGTAAATGAAGAGGAGAACGTACAGAATGTTACCCAAGTGGCTTAAGAGAGAACTTTTCTGTCTGTTTTTTTTTGTTGATTATGTGTTTGAAAGTTTTATTCTTTCAGCAAAAAGATGGAAAATCTACAAAATTACTCTTGGTACAATAGGGACTCTCCACAAAGCACAAGGTCATGCATGTATTCGTTTGTACTCCTTTGAACGAAAGCATGTGTCCTTATTTCAAACAATAAGTTGTTCCAAATACACTAATTTAAAAAAATACACTGATGTAAGAATGTATTCCTTACTGAACCCAATGAAGTTCTGAACTATGAACTATACCGAAGAAGGTGAAATTCTAGACTTATCAATCTTTTTTTTTGTTCAAATCTAAGAACTCACAGTACTCGTGTCAGCAATTTGGTTTAATTTGCACTTAGATTGAACAATGTGTTCTTAGTCATTTTTATTAGTTTTTTCCTTGTTACCATGGCAGCATAGTAATGATCCGATGTTGCTGCCTTTATTTGTCACTCTTCACACAGATTGTGTGTGTGTGTATACTGTATATATACAGTATGCATACTATGTGCGTGTGTGTGTTTCATGTCTGGTACAGCTGTCGTGTCCTGTAGATTACTTTAGCAGTCTTTTTAACTGAGCTCCCAATTTCTGCTTTTCCTCTTGTAGCTCCCTCTAAGCAGAAACGTTTGGAGTTGTGGCTTGAGGTTGTGGCTGTGAGTCTGTGTTTTCCTCATCAGGTTTTACAATAACTCCTTTTTCCACCTCTGCCTTCAGTGTGACAAACCGAATGTTAATGCCTTGAAAAACACAGACCTTTTTATGCTTTACATACAGTATTTTTGCTCCATTTACAGTAAATGTTAGTTTTCCACTGACATCAGACTATTGTCATCAACATGAAATGTGTTTTACATTTTTATTTGTGTCAAGAGTATTAAACATATTTGAAAATCTGAAAGAAAGCTAACCTCGATTAAAGACTACGCTAAGAGACTAAGACGTGTGCGCTGTGCAAAAACACTGAATAACTAGCCTGAACCCTGCATATAACCCAACTATCAACTTCGTAATGTGTATAACAAAATAAAACCAGACTAGCCAAAGAAGTGTGTAAATAAAGAGACTAGCGTACCATAAAGAGAAACAGATGTGGAAATAAAACATAACAGTAGAGCCAGAACTCACTACAAAGAGAAATTTCATAGTAGAAGTCCCTTGAGCATAAAAAGGTCCAAAAATCAACTTTTTTTATTGTGCGTATTATAGAGGTTGACATATTAGCCGTCACAACCATCCCATTTTTTCTTCCCCCTGACACTGTATGCAGAGGCTGGGTTAAATAGGATGACAGGTTATCTTGCCCAAGGACCCCCCAAAAAAAATTACCCAGTGGTGGCAGAGCTCGAACCCCAGAGCCTCAACTGCATGAGCAACCACTGCCTGAAACTACTGTAAAAGTGTAAAATGGCAAGCTGGTAGCCTATGTCATTGCGGTCAGGGGGTGGTGGTGACCCTGACAGTGCCCCCCTAAGGCATGGCTCTGAGGACAAACGAACCAGGCCAACCAGCCTGCTATCTTCAGTCAGTTATTTAATTCTTGGACCTTGTTATGAGGTCTAGCTTCCTGTAACACTTGGGCTGTAATAAGGGGCATGCTGGCAATGCTGGCTGGGGGTTTGGCATGTGTTTCGTTGACGGGGCTTAGTCAGCAAGTAGACTGTGGTGGCTCAGAGGGCTAAGGCATTGAGTTACTGATCGAAAGATCTGCGGTTCCATCTCCAGCATCACCAGGTTGCCACTGTTGGGCCCTTAACCCAGTCTGCTCCGGGGTTGCTGTATCATGGCTGACTCATAATAAAAAAAAATTTCACTGTGCAGTAATGTACATGGCTTAACTTAAAGGCTTAACTTAGGTTGGGGTGTGCTGCAGATGCAATGACCCAAGTAGCAGAGCAAGCAAGATGCCAGTAAATCTGGGTTTTCAAAGGCAGGCAGTGTTCTTCAGGCCAGTCCATAGAGCCATCAAGAGGATGTCTTGGCCCCAAAGGGTGCAGCTGGGGTTGGCTAGGACGATGCAGGGCCTGGCTGAGACAGACCAAAGCGAATAAGAAAAAACAGGACATATCTTAGGCTGGGTCTTGGCAGGGGAGGTATCCCTGTTGACCACCACCTGGAGCTGAACCAGTTACATTTATGGGATTTAGTAGATGCCATTATCTAGACCTACTCACATTTTTATCTTATTACACATAAGAGTAGTTAAGATGGAAGGGCCAGGGGTAGCTTAGTGGTTAAGGCATTGGACTACGGTTCGGAAGATCCTAGGTTCAAACCCCACAACCGCCAAGTTGCCACTGTTGGGCCCTTGAGCAAGGCCCTTAACCCTCAACTGCTCAGATGTGTAATGAGATAAAAATGTAAGTCGCTCTGGATAAGAGCGTCTGCCAAATGACTAAATGTAAATGTAAGGGCATTGCTTAAGGGCCCAACTATAACCTATATAACCTATAATCTTCCAATCAGTAGTCTAGCATCTTAACCAACTTGTTTGTCCCCTTTGTGTGCAGAGCAGGAAGTGCAGCTTGGCAAATTACTTAATGAATGTCGAGTTGCGCCACATGCTTCTGACTGGCATGCTCACTAAGCTTTTCCCTGCACATTTGATTGCATTTTGAAGTAACACTTCCCCTACCATGGCAGAGTACTTCCTATGTAGCAAAACTCTTTTTGCATGCACATTGACATTTTTAATGCGTTTTTGTATTTGCGGTGCATTTTGTGCTTTCGCATTAGTATGCGCTTTGTATATAGGGGCTACCATACGGGAGAATGTGCAACACAAATCACAATAATAAAAAATTTACTAATGCAACTTGTTGGAAAGAGGGCCAGTGGGTGTGATCGAACGTTGTTTGCAAGCTAAAGAACCCAGCAAAGCTAACAGGTAACGCTTAATGCTTTTAACCTGTGGCTTATTATGAAGTTTATTCCCAGGTGGGCGTTTATGTTGTCAGAAGAGAGAAAGAGAGAGAGAGAGAGCAGAATCGAGAAGCACAGCTGGACAAGAGTGTAGGTGCATGTGCGTGAGTTTCTAGAAAGGTTGCTAGAAAGAAAATTGAGAATGGTGCAAAATAAAAGTCACAGCTTGCTTGACGTCCTAATTCCTGTTACAGTCCCATATTTTGGTCTTTTTGAAAAGGTTAACAAATGTCCCAGAGATCCCTAAAGCATTCTCAGATAATGCATTTTCTTTATACCTCAAACTCCTCTGTTTCACTCCTCCCCCACATTGTGCCGTTTCACTGTCTATGTAAATGAGCTGCTACTGAGAAACGCCCCCTAGAGGTGAGCAGTGCCATGCAGACCTGAGCATCACATTGGATTGCAGGTATTTGTTTATATGAGGTCACATCAAGGAGGAAATTGGCTAAATGGCTTGAAAAAAAAAAAAAGGAATTAGGGAACACCTGACCTAGAGACACATTTGAACGTCTAAAAAAATACATTTGCATAATTGGGCCCCGTTAAAGAATATACACATTAAAGTGCAGAGAAAAAGTAAATATCACACAGCTGTTGCATCTTCCACAATTTGCTTTTACTGGCAGTCATTGAGTCAGTGAACTGTATGTCATGATGAGTTGCCGACAGCTGTGCTTCTTTGCCAGATGTGTATTCGAACAGTATGTTTGTATAATCCAAAGTCTCCATGAAAACAAATTCACACTCAGTAGCTTTAGCTTTTCATTTCTGCCAGAGAAATATTAAATTGTGTCAGATTGCATTCCAGCAAAACAAGTCACGATGAATTTCCGCTCAGCAAATGGTGCAAACGTTTTATATGAAACAGAAGGTTGAAGTCGCCATATATATTACATTCTTTAAATGAAAGCTGATGGCGGTAAAGTGCCTGGCTACGGGCGTGTGGAGCACTCGCCAGATAGCTGATTAAAAGCAACACAGGCTGTGTGCCCATGTGGTGGATGAAGTACTCGGTAAAAAAATGGGTGAATTAATGGGGATCAGACACTAGTTAAATGAATTATTTAGTTCGAATAACAAGTATAGAGAGGTCAAGTGAAATTTAAGGAGGTTGATGTGTTTGGAATAAATTTGATCAAGATGTCAGGATTGGGGCATTGTTTCCGTCTCTCTCATGCTTTCAGTGGGAGGCCAAGCTTACTCACTTTTGCCCTTTTGTGCAGATGTGCGATTTACGATAGCATTTTAGTGTTATACGGGGGGTGAGTCAAAAATTATCCGCACTCAGCTTATATTAAAACGTGTCCGCACTTTCCGCTCCGTTCAAGTCTACAGTGCATCCGGAAAGTATTCACAGCGCATAACTTTTCCCACATTTTCTTATGTCACAGCCTTCTTCTAAAATGGATTGAATTCACTTTTTTTCCTCAGAATTCTACACACAACACCTCATAATGACAACATGAAAAAAGATTACTTGTGATTTTTGCAAATTTATTAAAAATAAAAAATTTGAGAAAGCACATGTACATAAGTATTCACAGCCTCTGCCATAAAGCTCAAAATTGAGCTCAGATGCATCCTGTTTCCCCTGATCATCATTGAGATGTTTCTGCAGCTTAATTGGAGTCCACCTGTGGTAAAATTAGTTAATTGGACATGATTTGGAAAGGCACACACCTGTCTACTGTATATAAGGTCGCACAGTTGACAGTTCATGTCAGGGAGGTGACGAAGAACCCAGTGGTCACTCTGTCAGAGCTTTAGAGCTCCAGAGGTCCTCTGTGGACGGAGGAGAACCTTCTAGAAGGACAACCATCTCTGCAGCAATCCACCAATCAGGCCTATATGGTAGAGTGGCCAGATGGAAGCCACTCCTAAGTAAAAGGCACATGGCAGAAAAAGTCAACCATCAGCTGGAAAATTCATCAGTGCTTACAGTTTTCTAGGATTCTTAATCACCAGTATTTATCAGTAAAAAGGTTCAACGATTAATAGTGTTTATTCCAGTGAGACGCTTCAGATTAAACCCAGAGGACTGCGATCCAAGGCTGATATTGATGCACATCTGCACACTTCTGCCCTCACTGTTAACACGCTTTGTCAACTATGTTTTGAGGTGTTAAAGTATCGTCCCGTCAGTCCTGATCTCCCTCCATCAGACTTTCACATGTTTGGTTCCCGGAAAGCAGACAACGAGGTCAAAGAGTCACTTCTCACAGCTAAGCCTAAAACATTATTATGTTGAAAAATTATGTATTTGTCTTTTTTTTTTTTTTTTTTTTTTAAAGTTATTTCAAATGAATTCTACAGCCCGAGCAGGGACCATTTTGACTCAACCTCATTCAAGCATTGATTCTGTACTTTGAGAAATGGAGGTCACATTTGGTGGTGTGAACTAGTACGGCCACTTTGTTCTGACTCACTGCTCATTTGTCCAACTTCAGAAACAACAGCAACACTGTACTCTATGCACATTTAGAAGGGAAGGAAAACAGACCAGAAGCTTAGGAGTGTAACTGGGAAAGGAACAACATTAAGATAAGGTTTAAACCTTAAATAGACCAAAGGTGTTCGTTTTACTATCAGGATTAGGCTGGCCGAGAAACAAGCACAAGCAGGTATTAACCCAATGACACGTTGTACCCTGACTAACTCGACAAGTAGTCTCCCACGGCTGAGTAGACTAGTGTGCATCTGTGTGTGTGTGTGTGTGTGTGTGTGTGTGTGTGTGAGAGAAAGAGATTTTATTTATTTATTATTATATAATCATCAAGTTCGGAAGCACTGTTACTTCCTCCTTGCCATGAGTGTGGGGTGAAGTGAGGACCTCATAGTCCTGTTTATTTGTAGTTCTGTGTAAGAGTGTGTTCATTTTTCCTTCACCTGAATACAAATGTGCCTGTGTGTTTGTGTCCTTTCTCATTTTTTTTCCATCTGTCGAAATGTGTGTAAAAATCCATGTCTATGAGTGTCTTCAGTCTATTTCGGTCTCTAAAGTCAGACTGTATTTGTCTTGGTTGGACAGTGTATTATTGTACGAGTGTCTGAGTCTCTCTGTCGCAGGCTAACCATGCTTATTTTTCCGTCATTGGACAGGACATTCTAACTATCCTGGGACTCTTCGAACACCTTCTGTACATAGTGCGGTGTTTTAATACCTTCATTTTAAATATTTTGACAGGTTTTGTGTTGCATGAGTGATAAGGCTTTCAGAATCATTCTTGGCTGATCCTGGCATACGTTGTTGTTAATCTACTATCAAGAATTCTTCTCAGTCGAGAAATAAAGACACACACTAATTTAAGGGTAGTTGATTAAATAATGCAAAAGCTTGGGACAGAATACAGTAAGTTTTATATAATAATCCATAAGTTTAAACTGCCACAAGGTTAAATATTCTACATGTCCAAATATCTACTACCTTCCAACACCGTGGAAGCTTCTTATTTGCCTGCTTGTTTATATTCCTGTCCTTGGGGATGTTTGACGCTTCTTAAATGCGTAGAATAACTACAGCCCTATTTTATCTATCTGTCTACCTAGCACTCCAGGGTACAGGTTCGATTCCTCAGGGTCTGTGTGCATGGATTTTGCATGTTCTCCCTGTGGGTTGGTGGGTTTCCTCCGGTTTGCTCCCAGATTAGGTTATGGCGTCCAACCACATTGGAAAAATGGGAATGAATACAGGTTGATTTATTCGAAAGATGCCCCAAATATTGTGGAATGACTCTCACTAAGACGAAGCAATCTGAACGAAACAACATGCAATGTGCTCCTCAGTTTATGGAGCTTCGAACATGTGGGACCAGACAGCCATTACTATCAGCCATCGTTTAATGTCGTATCCCTTTACTCACTCAACTTTTCATCAGCATGATGATACAGTAATGATGATACAGTAATGAGCAGCACATCATCATAGTGCAAACCTATTGAGTCACCAATTTGTTTAAGCTATGTCAAAGTGAATTTAGGAAGTATTATGGTGTTCCTGACGTACCCACCAAGTGTTATTCAGAGGATGGTACGGAAACGGGAGTCGACATTATCATTGGTCCGCTCTTATGGACAATGGCAATCAATTATACATACATTAAAATATGTAGCATTTTTTTTGTTTTTGTTGTTGTTGTTCATATTGTTTTATCATAGCGAGAGTTATTACAGAATATTCCGGGCTTCTTTTAAGTGAATCACACTCCTAGTTGGACTACTGTGGTTCCTAGATGGATGGACAGATGGATACTATCTAGCTGGGTGAAGTCTGCACTAATTCAGTTTCTTTTAGTAAAATTCCTGCAATGCAGGAGCAAGTTGGAAGGGATGGTCAATAGTGATGGGTTGTTCGTGAATGATTAGTTCTTGGTGATCAAGTCTTTAACGTGACTCAGAAGAGCGAGTAGTCTCAAAGAGTGATTCGTTCATTTTCTACTGGGTGTAGCATCGCAAAACTTCCTATGCTATGCACTGCAATAGATAGACTGGAAAGCTCATGAGAAGAACTGTTCAATTCTGCTTCCTGTGTAATGCACTGCATAGCGTCTATGAGAGTCAGGTGACAAAAGAACGAACGACTCGGACCAGAAGATATGAGAGGTGAGCTGCTCATTCTGCTTATCATAATATGTCCTTAGCTGCATTGTAATATTTTTATTACTGGAACTTTAGCCAAAATTTGTGTATGTAGACATGTTGGAGGTTTGTTTATTGAAAATGTAACATTTTTTTCCTGATCAAAATAATAAATTGAACTAAATGACTCTAAAAAAGATTCGTTCATTTTGATGTATGAGTTTCAAAAAAACCTAGTAACTAGAATGATCCAAACTTCCCATCACTAATAGTCAATACAATGTTCAAGTCACAGATCATGTATTCATCGTGTATTTACATTTCAGGTTATGTGGTGGAGACTTGATGCAGAAGCATAAATCAGGCTTACGAGTTCTTGAGAACCAGAGAAAGTAAAATAGGCAGCTTGTAAAAACCCATAAAGTTTGTTTGCAGACAATTGAGCTAAAAAGAAAAAAAAAAAAAAATCCACATCAACGACCATATAATGTATAATTAGCAATTTTTGGTAGGCAACTAGAAATCTACTTTTTTTTCCTTTTCTATAATTGACTTTTTTTGGGCAAAGGAAGGGCTGACTCCATCACGGTCACTCATCCCCTGTTTACAAAACTGGATTTACCTCATTGCCCTTTTTTCTAGATTTGGATTGTGGTTCTGGTCAGTGGTGGCGAATCATAGGGAAGGATGACTTTGTGGCTCGGCTGCACTGGAAGGAGTTAAGAAATCAGTGGACACAGGGACAAAAAAAAAAAAAAAATCAAGAAGCTGGACCCTTTAAGTGACTTGGAGGTAAAGAGTTCACACCAGCTGAGGTAGGGGACTGAATTAAAGACCCTGGAGTCATCGTGCAAAGTAAATAAGTACCCTGGCTCTTATTTTGAAGCGAAAATAAACCCAGCTAAACTACTTTGGTGTCTAGAGGGATTCTCAAGATTATTGCGTGGTTACCGCGTGCACATTTATGACTTATGTTTTGCAGGTGCATGTTGGGATTTAATGACAGTAATCATATGGGAATACTGTCTGCTGCCTCCCTCATTGCCTCGCCACAATCATCTGATGCGTCTTAAAACTGGGGCCTGGTGCCCTCTGAGTGCTCCCGTGTCCAAGTCGTAGAGAAAGCCAAACGAGGTTATTCATTTCCTGCAGTGATGTCATGCTTAAATTGCCTATAATCAGAATTTTACCTCCTTACAATTGGAGGAGTCTGAGAATGCTGCAGTGCGTGACACCAGGAACGAACGTGGAAATGATGCGGTTGAATGGGGGTTGGGGGGGTGCAAGCCTTACTTTTTATTTGTTTGTAATTACAAAATACCACGCACCCTTTTGCTGGTTATTTTTTTAAATCTCAACATAAACCCAACGTGTAATGCGTTACAAAATACTTTTTTGATGTAACGAGTGATCTAACGCATTAGATCCACCATTTAAGTACTCAGTTATTTATTATTTTTTTTAATGTAATCCATTATTCACATAATTTATGTAATCCGTGAGCCAGACAGCAGGCATTCCCAATCGGTTATTGTGTGTGTGAAAATCGTCCTACAGTACAAGCCCCGCCCTCGATAACCCCCCCCCCCCCTGTTATTCCTGCTGGTATACCCCTTTTTTTCCTATGCGGTTTGACTATGCGAGGACAGACGCGCGGAAAGATGGAAAATAATCACAGCGGCAAAACTCGCGGTGAATAATGATGAACCGTACTTATGGCTACCGCGCGAAACCGTGTAGGTGGGATAGGGGTGTTAGTAGTTAACAGATTATGGGCCAAACTTTACTGAGTGATGATGGTAGAATAATTATAAAGGTCTTGACTGAAACAACATGCATGAGGAATCACAAAGGAGTTTTCATTTTCTGCACTGAAAAAGTACTCGAACTAGTAACTTTTATCAGAAAGTAACGCTGTAATGTAACTGATTATTTTTTGAAGAAAGTAATTTTGTAATGTAATTGGTTACTTTAAAAAGTAACGTTCCCCAACACTGAACATGAATCTTAACACTTTCCTTAAACAATTGAATTTTTGATGCCAGTGCTTAACCTTTCTTCACTTTAACCTAAGAAAGCAAAAAAGAAATCGCTTTTTCTTTTAATAAGTACATAAATAAACATAACCGTTTGACAGAAATACACAAATATACAGTAACTGACAATTTTTCTGAAATATTCTAATAATATAATAAAAAAGCAAAAAAAAAAAAGTGTGTAATTATAAGTGTGTATGATAAAGCATAGTGATGCACCCTATGAAAGCAGTGAAATCTTTCCTTCATGGAACAACAGTGCCTCCTGTTGAATACGAGTACAGAGTTTCCCATAAACACTTTTTTGGGAACTGGTTGTCTTTATATTCTGTGTGCTTCATTTGTACAGTAGGGTTTGCTTTACATTTACATTACAGTAAGGTATGTTTGTGATACCTGCATGATACTTAGGGATGTATTTCACCAAATATTTTATTGTATTTATAAAAAGTGTTAAAAGGAAGAGGAAAGAAAGACAGCAAGCTCAAGAAAAGTTGTCCCTTCAGGGTGCCAGATTTTCTTAGTGACCATTTACATCATCTTTTTTGTGTTTTTTTAAATACCATTTTTATACCAATTGAATCAAATTAAAGCAAACAGAAGATTCAGTAAAACTAACAAAGAAACAAATATAAATAAAAAGTGATGAAAATTGAAATAAACTTATAATAGTGTAATCCATTTCAACAATGTCCTGAAATTGGTTTCATTAATAATCCTAGACAATGACATTAGCTCTGTTATGCCCTTAATGATCACTACGATCACCAATCACAGTGGATGAGTTTGTTGAAAAAAGTACTGTTAAAGCCAATGATGAATTGCAAGGCCTAAGTATAATCAGTTACTCACTCACTCTGACTCATTCTTTCTACCGCCAATCCATCACAGGACACACACACCCTCACTCACACACTACAGGGAATTTGGAAATTTCAATTAGCCTAATCTGCATGTCTTTGGACTGTGGGAATAAACTGGATGACCCTTAGGAAACCGACTAAGAACAGGGAGAACTTTTATGTACACAACGACCCTAGACTATTGGGTTCCGAAACTTTCTTTTTATTTGGGACAGCAGATCCGCTTGGGGAAGAAGATGCCAGGATATTCTCTCTGCATATTCCTGAGCAGGTCTTTGAACCAGCAGTGACAAAGATTGATACAGCAAATTAGAAGTGAATGAAGGAGAAACAGTGCAAGCAAGGTTGTTCTGTTAGCAATCCATCAACCCAACACAATAGGCTTGGTAAGCAAGAACTTTACCCATGTAGCTATCATGTACAGTAGACAACCTGGTGCCTCTGATTAAGAATTCACAAAACAAGATTTAACATTAACTCCTAGATAAGGATGTAAGACACAAGTTGTTATGCAGACAAAACTGTATGATTTACAGTATGTGTGATTTGAAGTGTACAAGGCTGTAAAAAAACATTATATACTGCAAATATTGCATCATTCATGCCCTTGTCAGGAATTTACATCTTAGTTAAAATGGGGGAATACTGTATGCATCTGAACAGACACCCATTGGTGACATTGGGAGGAAAATATTCTGTGGCCATGACTCTTATCAAGGCTTGAGATCAAGATAGTATGTTATGACCATGACTTACTGTGGGAACGAGATAGTATGTTATGACCATGACTTAATGTGGGAACGAGATAGTATGTTATGACCATGACTTACTGTGGGAACGAGATAGTATGTTATGACCGCCACTTACTGTGGGAACGAGACAGTATGTTATGACCGCCACTTACTGTGGGAACGAGATAGTATGTTATGACCGCCACTTACTGTGGGAACGAGATTGTATGTTATGACCGCCACTTACTGTGGGAACGAGATAGTATGTTATGACCGCCACTTACTGTGGGAACGAGATAGTATGTTATGACCGTCACTTACTGTGGGAACGAGATAGTATGTTATGACCGCCACTTACTGTGGGAACGAGATAGTATGTTATGACCGCCACTTCCTGTGGGAACGAGACAGTATGTTATGACCGTCACTTACTGTGGGAACGAGACAGTATGTTATGACCGTCACTTACTGTGGGAACGAGACAGTATGTTATGACCGTCACTTACTGTGGGAACGAGACAGTATGTTATGACCGTCACTTACTATGACCGTCAATAGTATGTTATGACCGTCACTTACTGTGGGAACGAGACAGTATGTTATGACCGCCACTTACTGTGGGAACGAGACAGTATGTTATGACCGCCACTTACTGTGGGAACGAGACAGTATGTTATGACCGCCACTTACTGTGGGAACGAGACAGTATGTTATGACCGCCACTTACTGTGGGAACGAGACAGTATGTTATGACCGTCACTTACTGTGGGAACGAGACAGTATGTTATGACCGTCACTTACTGTGGGAACGAGATAGTATGTTATGACCGTCACTTACTGTGGGAACGAGATAGTATGTTATGACCGTCACTTACTGTGGGAACGAGATAGTATGTTATTTAGGCGTCGGAATGAGATAGTACTGTATGTTGTGGCTATGACTTACTGTGGGAACGAGATAGTACGTTGCATCCATGACTTACTAAGGCGTAAGAACAAGTTGGTCTGTTTTGGCCTCGATTTACTAAGGTGTGGGAATGAGATAGTATGTAGTGACCATACCTTTCTGGATGAACAAGAAAGTATGTTCTGGATGAACAAGAAAGTATTCACGACTTACTATGGTGTGGGAATAAAATAGTATGTTGTGGACATGATTTACTGCAGTGTGAGAATGAGATTGAGAATGAGTATGTTGTTGCCACAACGTAAGAATGTGTGGTAATGATTCATTACCTCACGTGACAGGATGCTTGTTGTTGGATGCTTGTTGTTTTGGAGATGATTCTATATGTCAAGGAGTAAATAAAGGTAATCATTTACAGTATCTATACTAATGAAATCATATGCAATGAGGTTATTAGGTTGTGCTCCCAACATAGTACCTAGTGACCACGCATGAAATTATTTTGTTCCCAAGACTCAAGATGTGAGTCATGGCCACAGAATTTGTTTTTCCTCGATGTCACCAGAGGGGCTTTGTACTGTAGTTCCCACACTGCAGTAAATCATGTCCATAACATACTATTTCGTTTCCACACCGTAGTAAGTCATGGACACAACATAATATCTCGTTCCCATACTTCCACTTGGGTAAATTATACAATATTATAATGTAATAAGTGATTATATCTATGCAGATTAAAAAATGGGTTTACACTTATACTGTATTTTTAAATGATTTTATAATACTTTGTGTATTTTTAAAAAACAAAAAAGAATAGCTGCCTGCATCCTAATTTTTCAACGATACAACCAAAATCAGAGATTTCCATAAGGAGCAGTTTGAACAGGTGCTGCAGTTTAAAGAAGGATTGACTGCAGTAACCATCTGAAAGTAAATAGTAAGTGTCGAGAAAGGGCTGTACAGCTTTCTGGAGTTGCTATTCGTTTTAATTTCTTAAATATTCTACTTATTATTGCTCTTTAAAATTAAACTGTGTATGTATGAATTTACCATGATCTTTTATATTTTAAATTGCTTTTTATTATTACTTTTTATATCAAGACTAGACAACTAGAACATTAAAACCATATAATGTTAACACATTAAAACTGATTATCAAATGTACTGTATGTCTGATATAAAATTACAGGCAGGATTATAAGCACCCAAGGCTCATCCATGGCCACAGGGACAAAAACCCGGCATGTCTGGTCCGATCCCAGAGACAAGCCAGTGCAAATACAAAAGCAGACAAAATTTGATTTTGTTAAGAAAATTTAAATGCATTTTTTTAAGGCGAAGCATAATCAGTGTTTCGACTAAAATAAATCACAAGATGGCAATATTGCTGCATCTTTTATTCAGGCAAAATATCGCACATCATTTCAGTGTGTGTGTGTACAGTATACGTATGTGTGTAAATACAGTACACGAGGGGTGTTCAAATCAACCCAGGACTTTTGATTGGAAACAGAACACGGTTAAGAGATATAAACTCCCTTTATTTCTCTATATAATCCCCTGCTACACGAATGCACTTATCCAAGTGTTTCACTAGTGCTTGGACACGATCAAGGTAGAAAGAACTACCGAAGTGGTTCGATCGTCTGGGAGTCATTCAAAACTTGTTGTTACAGTATCATGGGTTCCAGGCATAAGAGCAACTTTGGTAATTTGTTCGTATGCCGAAGATGCTTTTTTAACATTCAGGTACGGATTATATACATATTCCTGGAACACTATTCCTGTTGCTCACTTAAAATGCTTTTTAAAATATCCTATCTTGGTATGAAGTGGGTGAGGACATGGCCTTTTCCTGAGGACTAATCTCTTTCATTTTGTCTAGTCTCAGGCAAGACTTATTCTTTCCCACAATGTTAATTTGAGGTTATGTTGGGTAACAATATACCAGTAACAGCATGCTTTTTAAATAAAAAATTCAAGTGTATGTAATATCTTTTTAAATATTGATTTACTTTCTAAACGTAATTACCTTTCCCCTCTCAGAGCCTGCTGTGGCGCTTAGTATCCTTGGCATTTCTCAGGGCAAATGGCAGAGCTTCTATGTTCTATTCATTTTTGTTTTGCTTGGATAACCGTATGCAATTTGCTTTGATCCAAATCCGATCCCCATCCCTGTCTTGTTTCCCTATTGTGTACTTGTTTTGCATTCATTTTTGAACATTTTGCCTATGTAAAAGCTTCCATGTTTTTGTGTCATCCATGTTAATGTGCGTTTCCTATCCATATTTATAAGTGCTTTAAAATTCCTTGGTTTAGTGCTTCTCGTTATAAAACCAATTTATAAATTGCCAATTATTCTTGTTTTTCTTTTTCTGTTGTTCTATGCTATGGACTTGGACCCATGCTTGTAACTTTGCCTGCTATATCAGCCTATACATTACAACATGCCTTTGCTCACAAAGGATTCAGCAAGACACAGTGTGAAGCAGGAGACAAAGCAGTGGGATGATTGGTTATGGCTTTTATGGAAAGGCACCTTGTACAGCTCTTACAGCCTCATTCTTTTCTTTGAATCTTGTGTGCAGCTCTCACGGCACAAAATTCAAGTAAACAGCACCAGCTCTGTCTCTCTCTATGCCAGAGGATGATTGAGTGCATTTCCCCCCACTTCATGCCCCAGGCTGCACTGCATGACTATAATGGCATTGAGTTTTCCCCAAAATGGAGTAATGCTTCAATGTGAGCTCTATTTTCTGCAAGTGCTGAAGCCTAACCCTCATAAGTAAGAAAAGGTAATGTTGTCACAGATTACCAGCTAAGCACATACATTGGCAGAAGAACTACCTGTCCAAGGGTAGGTAAATATTTTTTGGGGGGCTACACTGTAAAAAAGCACAGTTTAAAAAAAAAAACTGGTATTCGACTTTTATAAAAGTTAGCTGGACAAGCTAAATATTTTACATTGCTGTTTTGTGGACACAACGTGTACACCAGTGACTTAGTCCTACTTTTCATCTACTCAAAATGGTAAGTTGTCTTCCATTGTAGACCATTGATCTAGAAACAAGTCAGGCTTACAATACCTCACAATTTAAACACGCAACCATTACCTAAAAAAAACTTTATTCTTCCAAAACAAGTCCAATTTTAAACCATGATCTGCATAATCATGCTTGTTCATGATCCTCCAGTAGAACCTAAAGGCCATTCATCACTCCAATGGCCCAATCTTCTACAACAGAGCTCTAAAGAGAACAAGAACAGTCTTGTACAGTAAAGACAAAAATAAATACATTTCACAGAATATCTAGTTATGATAAAAGTCATAAAATCATGTGATTGCTGACTCAACTTGATTATTGTTTTTTGTTTATTCAGTATGTGTTCTCAACACATAATTGGTGTTCCCAAATTACCCATAGTGTGAATGCTGACCGGAAGTCCTATCACGGTTGTACAAGATGGGAATTCAATTAAATTTCAATGTGGCAAGGAAAAACTCCCTGAGATGTCAATAGGAAGAAACCTTGAGAGGAACAAGACTTAAAAGGGAACACATCCTTATGTGGGCGATAATGGATAACAGGGATTGATCTGCAGTCATACTGTGTGTTAGAAGGCTGGAAGTTCAGTCTAACAGAAGAAGTGTTTAAGTTAATATGGAGTCCAGTTCGTTATTGGAGACTCAGGTAGACTGTTGGAAATTCCAGTCCTGAACTATCGAGTGACTGAAGTCACAAGTCCTCAGAGAACAGCTGTCTGCATCAGCCGAGGCCAGGCCCGTCTTCATGGTGGAGTGGAACCCCCCTTAGTCACCACACGCATCCCAGGCAGACCACACCAGGACGAGTCAGACAGCTCCAGGGGGCAGAGGAGGTTTGGATTACTGGAAGCGACATGTGTAGCTCGACAGAATTAGAGAAGAGGAGAGAGCAGAAGAGAAGTAGAGATAACAGTTAGGTATGGTCACAGTCAAACAATGTAGAAGGTGAATGTATATTTAGTGCAGAGACTCCGGCAGGACTAACTATAACAGCATAACTACAAGGGAGAGCCAGAAGGAAACACAGACATGAGGGTTCCATGAGATGTAAAGCGATGAACACTGTCAACAAACCTGAGTGATCAGTGAGAGTGGGGAGGACAGCATCTAAACATACCAGTTCACCATAATACTCTACGTCCATGAGTCCCCCAGATCGGCTCCTTTACCTAAGGCAAATCTATTTATAAAAATGCTTGGCTAAATAAATAGGTTTTTAGCCTGGACTTAAACACTAAGACTGTGTCTGAGTCCCGAACATTAATTGGAAGTTCCATAGTTCCATAACTTTGGGCATAAATGAAATGGTCACCATTGAGTTTGTAGGAATAGTTAAAAGGTTGAAGCTAAAAAACTTACCTGCTCAGCGTAAATATTACAAATGGAATCGAGTGGAAAGAGAGCAGGCAAGGGTTAAGAACATTATTTTTGTGGCAGGCTAAAACAAAGGCCAGCCCACGCGTGCCAAATTGGGCAGCTCTAAAGTGTTCTTATCTTCTAACTAGCTGAAGTTCCCATCATTGACAGGAAAAGAGTTTATATGAATATTTATAAGGTTAAAGCTAATCATAAGCTGACAGCCTAAATCTAATCAGTGATATTATTATTTAAGGTCGAAGCCTACATACAGTACATCATCTGTCTTTCTGGGGAGTTCAACTGTTGATGATTAGCATAATAACTTATTAATACAAAAAAATGAAAAAATGTTGTAAGGTCGAGTATCTCCCGCCTTGTTTACGCTTAGTTGTACTTCTTTCATCATCAGCCAAATGCACTTCCTCTCTTTTAAAACATATGAGACAAACTGGTTTTTAGCTTTCTGCGCAAAGAATAAACATACATTGATCTGTCCATACATTTTTGAAGGTTCAGTTTTCATAGCCTACTTGCCCTTTTCTTGGGAGTAAGCCATGCTGTGTCGCATTTTTGGTTGTGTTTTGTGAGGATTGTGGTCGTTTCTGTGTCTTTCGCATACTCCGTCTATACACTGTCAACTATTGCATAGATTGGCTCTGTTGAGTGGTGCATATACTATATTGTACAGTAGGTACACGCCCACCTCGAGAGAAAAAATCACTAAATGCTAGATGGTGTGACATAATCTGGCACAAAACTGTTCATGAATTCACTTCTACTCAACATTTTGATTTCATATTTTACCTTTAAGCAAATACCTCAGTACCGCCAATGTTTCCTTAAATTTTGTCTAGCCAGTTTTGCATGATATTGTGACAAAAATAAGTCCTCCCATGTATACAGTACAACATAAGAAACAGTGAGTTCTGACCAAGATACAGACAAAACCTTTCTTTTATTTATATAGAAGTGTTGTAGATGTTGTAGATGTAACTGTACAGTACATCTACAGTACAGTACAGTACAGATACCCTTATCCAGAGCGACTTACATTTTTCTCATTATACATCTGAGCAGTTGAGGGTTAAAAGCCTTACTCAAGGCCCCAAAAGTGGCAACTGCTAAACTATCCCTGACCCTTCATGTCCTCTCTCACTGCATCCATAAATCTCCTCTTTGGTCTTCCTCTAGACCTTCTGCCTGGCAGTTCCAACCACAGCATCCTTCTGCCAATATAATTACAATCTCTCCTGTGAACATGTCCAAACCACCACATGTCCAAATCTGACCTCTTTGACATTGTCTCCAAAACATCTCACTTCAAGCTTCTCACATCTCACTTCAAACTTCAAGTTCTTCAAGCTGCCACTGTTAGGCACCTGATTAAGGTCCTCAACCCTCGACTGATCAGATCTTTGAGATAAATTTAAGCAAACTTGGATAATAGTACCTGCCAAATGTTGTAAGCATGAATATATCTTCTAGAAAAAAAAAACTGTGCATATGCAAGGTAATGAACAATGGCACATAATGTGTTGGATACCACTCTGCATATCAGTGTATGGTGTAAAAATCAGTTTTTACTTCCTAATCCTCCTAATGAGAGTAATCCTGTATCAAATCCCCAGGATTTACTGGTAAGTAGTCTCCTTAAAAAAAAAAAGCGTAGTTGATGTTTAATGGCTTCACCATGGTTTTGACTCTGCAAACTGTTAAACTGAAGGGTTTAATTGAAGCTTTTCAAAGAACCACCTTTTCCTGTACAGGGTATACTTACAGAAGCAACACTTGCGTCAAGCCTTTATGGGATATCTATAATAACTCAGCGTGGTTAAACATGATCGCAGATTAATAGCGTTCATGTTGAGTTTTCACTCCAGCATTCTTATGCGAATAACATAAAAAGCATTTATTGAATTGCGCTGTAAGTGACTAAGAACTTTGCAGTGCCGGTAGATTATTTATGCAGTAGATGAATTGTTGGCATTTGTATATTTGTTGATGATTAGCATACTAAGCATTTATGTCAGCCTCTCAGGAAGCCTATTTCCAATTAGCTTTTAGTTGATGCGCGTGGCCTGGCATCGACTGGCTTCATCACAATGTGTGAGACTGAGAGGCCCTGAATGACTCAAGAGCTCTAGTGCAATTTGAAGCGTGAGAGATGCTAAGCATAACCTACTGAAGTCAAACAAAATAGCAAAGGTCTGCAAAATAGGATCAAATACTCAGCCAGCCACTTTGCACCCTTGAGGATAACTCCTAATAAAGATGTTTATTGAGTACAGCACTCGTGATGTTCCTTCTCATTTCATTTTATCTTTCTATTACCTGAGTAACACTTCAATTTCACTTTCCAATTATTTGAAGATATTTATTAATAAATAAAAACAGTAATGCATAGTATTTTTTTAAACTCTTTTTTGGACTCTGGTCTCGTATACCTCGTATACTCCGTCACAGTGAGGTGATGGTTCTTGCCTACTACACTGTGTATCCCTGGTTATACAGCATGGCTATTGGACTTGTTTTTCTTTTATGCTGGATAAAAAATTCTGATATTTTAAACATTCTTACCAAAAATGCTTTTTGCTCAATAGATATTTGTTATATGGATTCTTCCCATGAAGAAAAGTTATGGTTATGGTTATGGTTCAAAATATTATGCCATAAGAATTGAAAAGGTAATACAGTGGTATATTATACTGTACACCAATCAACCAAAACAGTCAAATGATTAAAATTAAAATCTTCTCAGTTTGGGGTTCACCTTGTGATACTGGGGTACCTCAGTGCATAGCGCTGCAGGGTCTCTTGGAGGTGTGCAGGACTTTGCCAGTGGATTCTTTGGGTGCTGTGGGTTGCAGAGTGTTAATCCAACTTGTTGGTCCGGAGCGTTTTGTGGGGGGTCAGTCGGATTAGAATTTGGCAAGTTTGGAGGTTAGAGGTTTGAACCCTGGGCTTTTTGTCTGCTGGGCCCTGTACATGGTGGGATATGGTGCACTGGGTGTCCTGCTGCCGTTCCACAGTACCATGGCCAGCATTAGATTTTTTAATATTAGATTTGGACAATTTGTGCTGCGTTGGCTTTTCTTTGGGATCGGACTGAATGGACTCGATATTGATTGTATAGTTTGTGACCAATGTTGCTCAGCTCACCTGGCAGTGGGTGTAATGTTAGGGCTGATCATCAAGCAGTACAGTATATAGGTATATATTCTGTATCAATTTACCTTTATTTCATAAAAATGTTAAGTATATTTTCATAACTATTCAACATTTGGATAGTCTCTTCAGTTATTGTAAAAAAAAAATGCTATAAGGTATTTCAGAGGGCATTTTCGTTTTTGTGTCGTGAACAGAGCTAATGGATCCAAGCAATTGGAAATTCAGTTGAAGTTGTGCCGCTTAAAGTCAGCACAGGAAAGCAATTGGCTATGGACTAATGGGGTAAAAGAAAGCATTATATCTTAAAGCCATTATTATGGTGAGATGATTCACCTGTTTGTGACACTAAATAATGGCTTAAGGGCTATCACATAAAAGCCACTGTACAAATCAAACTGCATCATTACCACTCAGCAGAAGACGTTGTGTAAAGTAAATGCTCAATACTGAAACAGACCAACACTTGGACTTGTGGTAGGTTATGACACAAAGAACTTATAGGAATAATAATATAAGTGACTGAAATTAGAATAATTTCATTTCAGTCTTATGATATTTTACCAAGAACCTTATGAGTATTCACTTTATATCACTTTGTTACATTAGTATTCTCATGGTTGGTCAACTGCACCTAATGAAATCTCATTCATTTCATAATCCAGAAGATAAAAGTTTATTAGTTTTATTATGACGAAAACCTTCTTTTTTCCCTGAGTACAAACCTAAATTTCCTTTACCCTCTGCTGAGCTGTAGAAAGTAATTAAAAATATATTTTTCTTTTATTACTGGAACAATACACTAAGGAGAATAAAGAAAAACAAATCTGCCTCTCGCTTCCACAGAAGGGTTTTCGTGCATTAATTAGTGAATGTTTGTTAACTCACTGGAGACATCGTTAGCCACGTGAACCACCATGTGTACATCTGCCAGCAGTACATCAAGCTCTTGCATGGAAAAGAAATCATTTATTCTTATGTTGATAGTAAGCAGAAAACATACACTATAAGAACTGAACATGTAAATTGTTTTTACAGAAAATTAATGGCAGCAGTGTAATTACTATTATTACAGTAGAACTGTATTTCTACAGGATACTACTGTAAAACACAATGCTGCAATTTTGTAGTACTCAAAACAGCATAGCAAAAAATGGGTTAGAAATTGGGTTAAAAAACCTAAAACATATTATCCAAACCTGGTAGGATAATGCTGAACCGTCAACGGTGTGAAAGAAATGTGTACGGAAAAAAAAAATCATAAATAAAGATCATTTAAACTTTTTAACCTCTTAGTGAAATTTCATGGTAAAAAAAATCAACAGTAAAATCCAGAGCTATGTTTATTAGTGAAAGTAACAGCTTTTCCTTACACATACTGTATAATGTGATTAATGTTCGCAGGATTGGAACTAAACAGCTGTGAAAGATT
The DNA here is from genome assembly GCF_024256425.1 of Clarias gariepinus. Lineage (NCBI taxonomy): Eukaryota > Metazoa > Chordata > Actinopteri > Siluriformes > Clariidae > Clarias > Clarias gariepinus. Next base: position 15,279,323 of record NC_071127.1, on the reverse strand, counting down.
GGAGCAATCAAATACGGTCATGTGGACTGATGCGTGCAGACTGACCCTATTCCAGTGTGATGGGTTCATCAAAGTAAGAAGGGACGGAAAGGAAGAGATACACCTATCATGTGTAGTGGCCACTGTACAAGACTCTGGAGGCAGTGTTATGATCTGGGGTTGATTTAGTTGGTCTAGACTCAGCAACATTATGTGACAATAAAATGAAGTCAGATGATGATCTGATCAGATGATGATTATATATATATGAAATTTTTTTCACATATATATATATATATATATATATATATATATATATATATATATATGTGAAAAAATGTTTCCCCCCTGTTAACACATAACTTAACTCCGGTTTATCACACCTGAATTCAGTTTCTCTAGCCACACCCAGGACTGATTACTGACACACCTGTTTGCAACCAAGAAATCACTTAAATGGGATCTGCCTGACAAAGTGAAGTAGATCAAAAGATCCTCAAAAGCTAGACATGCTGAAATCCAAAGAAATTCAAAAACAAATGAGAAAGAAAATATTTGAGCTCTATCAGTCTGAAAAAAGGTTATAAAGCCTTTTCAAAAGCTTTGGGACTGAAGCGCCATTATCTATAAATGGCAAAACATGGAACAGTGGAGAACTATATGTATATATAAATGTGTGTGTGCACATGGTTTTCTGTAAATATTCATGTAAGCAGTTCATTTAGCATGCAACCTAATGAAAATAATTCTTTGTCTGTTAAAATCTTTATTAGTCATTTATTTTTTATTTTATTTTAAATGCTTCTTAACAAAAGCAGTCCCCTCAAGACCAAACAATGAACGTATTGAGTAAATGTGTCATGCAGCACTGCAGAAGCAGCCAATACACTCTAATCTGTCCTTTATGTGTCCTGCGGGCTTCATATCTGACTACCCGCTTCCACCCTTATGAAACTTAAACTGACCAACCCTGTGGCATTACTGTGGCCGAGTGCTGCGTTATTCCAGACACTCAAACTCAAATGCTCAAACTCAGACTTTCAGTCTGACTTTGTAAAATCTATCTCCAACATTGCTTTGTTTTCAGCTTGTTCATTTTTTCTGCAATATTGTTTTTTTTTATTTGTTTTAAATCACACCAAATAAAAGATGCTGCACTTGTCTGTATGTAATCATTCCATAAGACATTGTTGGTGCAGCAAGGTTTATAACTTAAACATTCCACACTACAAATCTTCATCAACTTCCAGTGGCATCATCACAGCACTCACAGGCTTTTTATCTCTCAACCTAAGAAATTTGGTGCAGATGATTAAAAGTGCCATCCTGTGATCAAGTACAACAAAGACAAAGTAAGCCATCTCCTTAATACTGTAGAAGGGGAAGGTACTTAGATTGGCCATTGCTTATATTTTGCAGTCATAATATATATATATATATATATAAATAAAAAAGAAATTTTGTCTTTGCATGGATAAAAACTCGCACTTTAAATTATATATTTTTGTTTATACATTGGAGGACCCGAACCCAGTCTCTTTTTTGTCTATCTGTCTGTTTGTCCATTTAGATTTTCTCACAACATCATACAAAACTGGATGGACAGTAGTTTGAAGTTTAATGAGCAAAATCAAAATATTGAGTAAAAGCGACGTTATGTGCTGTACAGAAAGACAGACAGACATATAAGTGGGCTTCAACCAAAAATAATAATATCACTGATTACATTCAAGCTGATCATCTTATTATTAGCTTTGACATTATAACTATTTATATAAACTCTTTTCCTGTCGATGATGGGTCCTTCTCCCTGCTAGTTAGAGCATACTGTAAGAACACTTTAGAGCTGCCCAATTTGGCACACGTGGGCCGGCTTTTGTTTTGGCCTCCCCCAAAAATAATGGTCTTAACTCTCTCTCCCGCTTTCCTTCCTCTCAATTTCATTTGTACTATTTTGTCTCAACATACATTTTTCACAACAATAAAAGCAAGTAGTAATCATAAAATGTTGCTTATAGGAAGTTTATAGGTTTTACTGATTACTTAACAATGTTTTTTCAAATATCATTAACTTTTTCCTTTGTCTCATCGCCCTCCACCCAGATAAATTTTCGGCCATTCGTAGGAAAGAATTTGGGCATCTCTGCTTTAGAGCTTTACTCATGAATAGCTGCTTGATTCACAAGAAATGAGCCTGCTCTCAATACTTAATTCTGTCACTGGCTATAAAGGGACGTGATTACGGAATAGATCGCAGAGCCAGTGAATTGTCTCCTGACGCATTCATCAGGTTTGCTATTGACAAAGGAAAAACTAAAAGAATGAGACTCATCAAGCCTTATGCAAAGTGCTCACGCCAAGTTAACCACCCAAGACCATTAACATTTTGTTACGTGAGGACATCTTGTTAAGGCTTTGACTCATCATGTTGCTCAGTTGTCCAGTGCAAACCAGTTCAAAGATGGCCTAAGAATCTGCAACGATAATAGTAATGAGGTGAGTACCCAAACCATTCTGTACCCAAACCATTGTACATTTTTGTCAAAGTCTAGTATCATTAATAATAGCACAACTGGGAAAAATGGACACCAACATCTTCATTACTCGTCATGGATTTCCAATGGTCTTGATTTTTAAGAAATTAAATGCTGTTTCGTAGAACACAGATTGTGACTTGGGTTTCAATTAAATATACTTCGTAATGAAGTGCTAGACTCTACAGATACTAAATAGCCTAACTCTACCTTATTTATTCAAGGTAACTTTTAATTAGACTGCAACCACTGCATTTGTAGGAACCAGCTAATAGGACAGGACAGACATTTTTATAAGGGAGCGCATAATACTGGACAATTTCTACACCAGGGTCCTTTTTGTGCACTCTCACATTCCCCACTCAGGCAATTTGTTCATGTTATGATGGAGGTTAGTTACACCCAGAAACTGAAAGCTAATGAATCAATTTGCACCACAATCAGACACTGGACCCATACTGTATGATCGAGTGGCTCCAGCCTTATCTCTCTAACCCTGAAACTGTTTAAACACTTAATCTTTCATAAGTTCCTACTCTACATCTCATTCTGAGACAAAAAGATGTGCAAAAGTATTTTGTAAATTATTGAATTCAGGTGTTTCAATCAGGCGCTTATCCCCAGTGAAGAGTAATCTTAATGCTTCAACATACCAAGACATCTTAGACAATGCTATGCTATGTGACTTTGTGGAAACAGTTTGGGGAAGACCATTTTCTGCTCCAACATAATTGTGAACCAGTGCAAGGACCATAAAGATGTGGTTTGATGAGTTCAAAATTGAAGAACTTGACCGGCCCTAACACAGAGCCCTGACCTCAACCCCCTCCAAAACCTTTGGGATGAACTGGAATGAAGATTGCGAGCCAGGCCTTCTCATCCATCATCAGTGCCTGACCTTATAAATGCTGTACAGGATGAATGGGCAGGAATTCCTGCAGGAACACTTCAAAATCTTGTGAAGAGCCTTCCAAGATGAGTGGAAGCTGTTATAGCTGTAAAAGGGGGAACCAACTCCATATTAAAGTATATGTATTTGGATACAGTGTCATTGTAGGTTTGTCCAAATACTTTTGTACATACAGTATAGTGTATTTAGCTCAGAAAAACATTTTGGACAATGCTCAAATTCAAAAATTCAAATTCAAATTTTATTTGTCACATACACAAACATACACAGTACGAAAAGTAATGAAATGCATTATACGGCTGCCATTGACCCTAGAAGAGAATTAAAGTTTACAAATAAGAAATAAATATGAATAAAAGAAATACGATAGAAATTAAATAAAAAATTAAATTAAACTAGGAAAAATAGAACTAAAAATAAAAATAGAAATGTGCTAGGAAAAAAAAAAGAACTAAAAATAAAAACAGAAATAGAAATATGATGTGCAAAAATAGAAATCTACTGTACAAATTGAAATATACTGTGCTGTGTGTGCAAATATGCATAGAACAAAGTGACTTTGTACAGAGGTTATTAAAGTGTCCTTGTGCACTGGTCCAGGATGTAAACGTAAAACTGTAAAATGTAGTGTAGTTGTGAAGGTAGGTGTGCAAAGTTATTAAAGTGTCTTTGTGCAATGGTCCAGGATGTAAACGTACGACATGTAGTGTATATATGAAGGAAGGTGAGCATGTAATTGTCCACAGTTAAATTTCTTTATTTCTCATTCATACAGTACAAATACCGTGCAAAAGTTGTTTATTTTGTGACTTCTGCATTATTGAGTCACTGAAAAATAAATAAATAAATAAATAAATAAAAGATTCCAAATCCCTTTTAAAAGGGATCCCCTGATCAAAAGCACTACTTTGTGTGTGGAACAAGGGATTCCATATCATAGGTCGCTAGCTTTACTTTTTTCACAATTTGGGATTAAACCCTGTAACCTCCATGGCTCGGGTACAATTTCCGCCTCAGGCTCTGTGTGCATGGAGTTTCCATGTTCTCCCCGTGCTTGGTGGGTTTCCTCCGGATACTCTGGTTTTCTCCCACAGTCCAAAGACATGCAGATTAGGCTATTTAGCATTCTCACATTGCCCGTAGTGTGAATGTTGACTGGAGGTCGCACCAAAGAATGTTTCTAAAGATACATAGTACCTGTAAGAATTTTAAAGTGCTGCGGCATTGGGTCTATGATTGCATTACAGATGTGCTGGTATTTAGTACAACAGTTCTCCCTCTTGTGTGATGTTGCACCAAAATGTACCTGAAACTACTTGTGCATTTCCAAAGGCTTGTCTCACCTAATATTAACTATTTTTAGTTTATTACTGTTTATTCAATATAATTCAATAGCAGATTGAGATTGAATGATTTACAAATGTTTAATTTAGTTGCATGTGTACTGTATGTTATTTATCCTGACAGCTTGAAGCGGAAAAACACTTTGCAAGTAAGGTTGCCAGTCTTATACCATAGTGTGCCTGTTGTGCGCGTTGTGTAGATAAAAATAAATCTTAGGGTTGAGTATAAATGTTAAATGTATAACTTAAATATTTCCTTCATACGCTACTATAGTTGCCCCCAGCCTTTTAAATTAAGCTTCACTGGGAGTAAATGGTGTCAGAAGGGTTGCCAGTTTTGCACCACATGGTGCTATTTGCTCTTTGTCTCTCATCGTCTATACCGCTTAATCCTGTATACAGGGTCGCAGGGGGCCTGGAGCCTATCCCAGGAGCATAGGGCACAAGGCGTAGTGCACATACTTCTTCACAAAACCAACTAACCTAATCTGCAAATTTTTGGACTGTGGGAGAAAAACAGGGTACCCCGAGTGAACCCACCAAGCACGGGAAGACTCCAGGGAAAACATGAAAACTCCATGCACACAGAGGCGGGAATCAAACCTGGCCAGAACTCGAATTTGGACCCTGGAGGTGCAAAGCGACAGTGCTAACCACTAAGCCACCATGCCGCCTGCTGGTTTGCTATTTGTGTGAATGTATTAGTACTAACCCTGTAAGGGGTCTGGTTACATACCAAGTGATGTCATGTCTTTAGGCTTATATGTGCAGGTTACCTGGCCTAATATTTTTGTTTCTAAATTTGTGATCAAGGCAAATTTCATGCAGCTGTTCCTTTATTGTTTTCATATCCTTCCTTCAGTTATTATATTATTAATTTTTTTTATCTTTATTTTTAGGGATGCACCGAAATGAAAATTCTGGGCCGAAAACGAAACCGAAATTTTTGGATGCACTTGGCCGAAAACCGATACCGAAACCGAAAATGGCTTCATTAAAAAACATGTTTAAAATATTTTCTTTTTGTTTGTATTAAAAAAAACTACAAATTAATTAAAATTATTGCAACTTTGCTGTCCTCATCTGAAACTTTGAAGTGCTTCCGAACCGCCGACATACTCCGTGTTTGATGCGTAATGACAGCGCGAACGAGACGGGAGGATGGGAGAGGCGTGGCGACAATTTCGGCTTTTATTTTCGGCGCTTTCTTACGTTTCGGCCGAAACCGATAATGCTATTTCGGCCGAAAATTTTCGGCACCTGAAATTTCGGTGCATCCCTATTTATTTTCCTTCTCCCAACGAAAGAAAGGCCATTTGAGGCATTAATTTCTAGACTTTCCCATGAACATGAACAAGTCATTGCTACTACAGTACCCAACACTGATAGATCCATATTGCAGTGCCTTGGGCAACATTATGGTGTAATTTTGTTTTTGAAAATTGCTATTGATGTGTATTGCACAAAATGAAGTAGGTATGAATTGCTAAATTTGCCCCCAGCATATATATATATATATATATATATATATATATATATATATATATATATATAAGTTCCAGAACTGAATATTTTCATACGCTAAGGTGAAATAAGCAGCAACCTAACAGACAGCAGATGACAAATAAACGTAGATCAGGCTGCTTCAAAGCATCTACACAAAAGCTAGGAAGGGAGATTTAAAAGGGGGTAAATCCCTAATCATATTCGAACAGGTGTACTAGACTTTTATTCAGAGAGGCTGAACCATTTTCAGCTTTTAATAATATGAATTGATAAGGAAGTGTGCCATATTTGTAATTTCGAACCCTACAATATTGCCAAAGGATGCTTTATTCGTATCAATATGTTGTGTAACGGTTGAAGGTGCTGAGCAAGGATTTTGATGGTGACGTTCGGTGATGAGATCAAAGGGACTTCAACAGGGATGGTTGCTTGAACAAAAGAAGGAGACGGAAAAATACGGGAAATCGAAAAAGAAAATGATACTGTAGTAAAATAATGTAAAGAAAACATAAGGAAACATGGAATCCTTTAAGAAATTCATGAAAGTTTTATTACGGAAAAAATAATCTCTCAAAAAGAGACTCCAAAAGAGACTCCAAAAGTTTATTACAACCACAATATTTTTAAATATTAATTTTTGAAGAATTGGGATGGGATTGAACGAGTGACACCTACAGTACTATACACTATGGGTACTACAGACTTATTCTGTGCCCTGGCATATCCAGCTTATTTTAAAGAAAAAAAATACTTTATACTAAATTTTAATCGTTTTGTAGTAATTTCATTGCATTAAATGACAAACCATTCGCTAAACAATTTTTTGACTGTCATTTTTTTTAATTATATGAAAATGTCATTAAACTTGGAATTTCACTTTTGTCTCAATACCTTTGGCTACCAATGTTCGGTATACAGCAGGGGGACATCCCGTCCATCACCATAGCTAACAAGAAGGGGCTCAGAGCCGATCCTTGATGCAGACCCACCTCCACCTTGAACTCATCTGTCACACCTACAGCACATCTCACCACTGTCTTACAGCTCTCATACAGTACATATCCTGCACCACTCCAACATACTACTCTGCCACTCCAGACTTCCTTATACAAACCCACAAAGATTCTCTTACTCTCCAAAATCCTGTTAAACAAACTAGTCAGAAACTCTACTGCCACCTCTCCTAAGCACTTCCATACCTCCACAGGTACTGTATGTCATCAGGACCAACTGCCCTTCCACTTCCTCTTTAACGCCCCCCTCACCTCACTCTTACTGACTTTTGCTACTTCCAGCTCCACAACAGTCATGTCTTCTACTGTTCGTTCTCTTTCATTTTCCTCATTCATCAAATCTTTAAAGTACTTCTTCCATCTTCCCATCACCCTCATGGCGCCTGTCAGTACATTACCGTCCCTATCCTCAATCACTCTAACATGCTGCACATCCTTCCTATCTCTAGCTCTTTGCCTCGCCAACCTGTACAGATCCACCTCTCCCTCCTTCCTGTCCAACCTAGCAAGAAGTCCTCATATGCTCTTTGTTTGGCCTTTGCCACCTCTACCTTCACCTTATTATTATTATTATTATTATTATTATTATTATTATAATACCTGTAAATTTTACACTATGGGTTGGACACTGGAATTGTTTTCCTTTCATATATTTCATTTTTTTGTCATTACAATAGCGTCATTATTTCTAATGATACATCATTTCATCTCTCAGTTTAGTACAGGATAATCATAAGCAAAGTCCACGTGCATGCATAAAAATAGCTGCTGTATAAATAGCAAATCCCTTTCATGATGTTTCCATCATCTTCTTAGGATTATTATAAATGTCCTACCTCCACTCTTTTATCCAAAAAAAAAAAAAAAAAAAAGATATGCCTATTTCTAGAACAGCAAAAGTAGTTCATTTCAATGGGGAACAAAAACATACTGTGGATTTAAAAAACACTGGGATGAATATATGAGTGCTGGCTGTGTGCACATTTTAGTCTCACATCACTACATGCAAAGCATTCCGTGTCCAATCCAGTCCCACTCAAAGTGTCTGATTGACAGGGCTAAATTGTTGACAGTGAAATTGCAAATGGGATTGCAGAGGTGTTTTATCTACTTTAACTTAACCGCCCAAAAATAAATAAAGTATAAAGGTGAGAAAATGGAAAGGCTATTACTTTGTCAATATTGCAGTAATACTGTATGACAGTTCAGATGATAAGAATAAAAAGTGTCAAACGGCCATTTGCATTTTCGTGCACAGCAATGTACTGTACAGTGGCTGCCAAATTCAAAATGCAAATGAACAAATACACACTCTGGAATTTAAAGTATGAGCAGTTTATAAGAGAAATTCAATTGCAAATACATGAACTAGGCGTTTATACAGTAAAATCTATTTAAATTTAAATGAAGTCTGGAAAATACTGGCCTGATTTTAACATTAATTTTAACATTTATTTTAAATATTGTATAAATGCACCATACAACTAAAACAAATAATCCTATTGACTTAATAATTTTGTGATTTTTAAGCAAAATAAATAATTATAATAATAATAATAATAATAATAATAATAATAATAATTATTATTATTATTATTATTATTATTATTATTATTATTATTATTATTATTATTATTTATTTTGTCTAAATAAATAATAATAGATTTCCTACTTAAGGTTAAGGTTGTTTTTAACAAAGGCTTTCTTAATATTCTAGATTTCTCCCACTTCTATGTCAAGTACAGTAAGTAGGGCTAATGGTAATAAACAATCGAAAGATATAGAGATTTTAGAGAGTGAATGGTGGGTAATAAGCCAACGCACACCTAGTGTAGTAAACGTAGATTCTTGCCATGGTCTAGAACCTCTAAATTACTTGTTTTATTGCTTAATTAAATTTTTCAGATTTGCATTAAGCAGCATTAGCAAATTTTGATGATTGTCGCATCACCAACCCATATAATATGGTCATGTTTTAGACTGGAGAATAAGATTATTCAATATTTATATTTCAAGATTCAAAAATATTATAATTTATGCATTTTATAAATATGTCTAACTATTTTTATTATATAAAAAGTCTAATCTATTAAAGTTTTCTGCTTAAAAAAGTGGGTTTCCTCACATGCATTCCATAGTGCTACTGAAATTTTTTCATTTATTATAGTGACATTTACAGCATTTTATATATATATATATATATATATATATATATATATATATATATATATATATATATATATATATATATATATATATATATATATATATATTTCCAGTCCATAATGTTAAATTATATTAACAATCTATCATTTATTTTTTTATTTACATGGTATGTTAATTATAATAATAATAATAATAATAATAATAATAATATTTATTATTATTATTATTATTATTATTATTATTATTAGCAATGTCCAGTAGGATCAGAGAAGACAGGCTTGCCTTTGGTTCCCACAGGCATATACGAGGCTTGGGTGCCCATGATCCTGGGACCAGTTTACTAGTATATAATTGATAATTAGTGCTATTCAATTCACCTTGTGGTAGTGTTAGTGTTCTGTAAGTAATGCCTTACGTGAGGGCAGAGGGTACATGTGTGTGTGTGTTTACTTGGCTTTCCACTGACCAACAAGTTTTGAATGTTTATTTGCCGTTACAGCTTGTCCATAGGGGCAAGTGGGGCAGAACCCCACCATGTACAGTACAGTACGTCAGTTAGGTTTCTTCCATAACTTTATACAATTTCAATTCAACTGATAAACTAAGCGACCAACAAGGAAAAATCAATGTTATATTAGCTATACTGATTCTCAAGATGATGCACAACTATCGAGCTGCATGCTTACTGCCTCATTAATCTCCATCAACTTGGTATTTGCTCTAGTGGGCAAAAACAGGAACTGCAACAAGTGCTTATACACTTTGTCCCCTTCATCCCTTTACTCTTTGGCCATTTTTCAGTGGAGGGACAGGACAAGTAATAACATGGTTGCCAAGTTAGGATCGGATAAAAACTACAAGATGATGTTTTATAGAAAAAAAGCATGCAATAAACTAGTATATACCGAGTGTCATGTGATGAACAGAATCAGTTCTCTTATTTATATATATATATATATATATATATATATATATATATATATATATATATATATATATATATATATATATATTGTAGTGATTGGAATATTAAAAGGAGGATTTTGGAGTAAAAGATGTTCATACATGTACACCACAGTCATGTTCATCATGCTAAAAAAAGAAAAAAAAAGTTTGGGGGCTTTTCATGTGTGTGTGTGTGTACTTACTATATATATATATATATATATATATATATATATATATATATATATATAATTGGGCTGGCACCCCTGGCTTTGTGTGTGCACCTTCCGCCTACTGTATTAACCACATCTGAACAAAGGCACATCTAAAAATCACTGGAAACGAGCTGTTAGTGCACCCGCTGGATGGCTGTATGCTGTCACCTCTCAACTGCCTATTACAGGTTTACTCAGAAATTCCCCCGATAGCAGCCTGTAGTGTCAGTCAGGTGTGAGAGCCTCTCAACTTCATTTAGCTTGAGGCTCTTGAAATTGTTACTTGAAATCGAATTGTTATGTTCATAGGCCATGTTTGGGGTTTTTAGTATTTTCGATGCTAGTATTTGATATTAGAGCAAAACATTATTTGAGTCATGAACCAATAAACTACAAGATAATAAAAGAGAAAAATAGAAGATAGTTTCAGATCTAATATGGCTTCCTGCCTGAATCAAATCCCAATGGTGGCATTTGGGAAGTGGAAGTTGACTGCTCATCTTTTCCGTAATGTGGTGGTCAGTTACTCTACTGTTTGAAATGCCTAAATGATTACAAGTGAAATGTGTGTGCTTATCTATGGACTGCTGAAAATAATGATCAAAAATGCATCATTAGATATAAAACTGATTTACCTCCAGGGTGGCACTGTGGTTTGACCTCCAGGGTCGAGAGTTTGATTCCTGCCTGAGGACTTTGTGCATGGAGTGTGTATGTTCTCCATGTGCTGGGTGGGTTTCCTCTGCAAACACTAGTCTCCTAAAGGTAAATTGGGATTTTCGAATTCTCCATACTGTGTACAGTAAGTGTTTGTGCTTGTGTGACCCGTATTGGATTGGAACGCTGTCAAGGGGGTACTCTTTTCTCAATACATTAACATATGCTTAGTGAGTAAGGCATTTGACTACTGTTTGGAAGGTCCCAAGTTGAGTAGGGTCCTTTAGCAAGGCCCCTTCACCCTCACCTGCTCAGATGTATAATGAGACAAGAATGTAAGTTGCTCTAGATAAGGGAATCAGCCAATGCTTTGATGTAAATGTAGAAATGGTTTGGAGTGGAGGCAGGACTGTACGGGGGATGTTGCAATAACTCCCAGCTGAGTACCTGTAATGTACAAGTGGTGTTGGTGAATGATTGTGTGTACAGTTTACACAGACAGATGTTCCACAAGTTGGCAACAAGTTATCCATCGACAAGCTGTTATTTACTGCACTAATAGTATTATGTACATTATTTTTTTTGTTAATATTAAAACTTGCTAATGTAGCTTATTGTAGCGATCATGTACAGTACATAAGATCAGTTTATACTGTAGTATACATTTTTTAAATATTTAAATGTGATATCTCATGAACCTTTCTAAATTAATAATCATAATAGAACTTTATTTGAAGATATCTTTCTTTTTTGATTTTGGGCTTTCTATTTATTTAAACACTTTTAATAAATATAGTTATTTATTTATTTATTTTTCTTTATTTATTTTTTATTAATTTAATAATGCACAAATATATTACATCTATTTATGATATACTTGTAAATATTCATTTTACACCTGCTATGATTATGAAAGCAGTCCTGTCTTTATAGTTCAAAGACTGTTTGTGACTTTGTTTATTTAAAAAATCATAACACAGACATCTCCTAGGAAGTTTTTTTGTTGTTGTCTGTTGGAAGTCTGAATATGGATGTAAGAGGGACAGACAGCCTTGGATAAGCAGCTTTTTTAATATTACCTTTGTGTGCTTCTAATGGAAGACTGGTTTATGCTTCTTTTGGAAATTATTTGTATATTTGTATAATATTTGGGACCTAGTGCTATAACGGTTTGAGTAATGGACTCACGTCATGCATACCAATGCATCAATGATATTGCGTTCATTCAGATGAATGTTACAGATGATTGAAAGAGGGATATGCTCCACAGAATGTGTGACTGCAGAATCAGCTGTTCTCTGCCAGCTGTTTTCCCCCTCCCCTGTGTTTTATGTTTGCATTTTACATCATTGCAATAATGTCACTTGACTGGCTCATGGATTTATTTATGCTCAGCTACAATAATGAAAAACAGCACTGTGGTGCAGTGGGTATCATTTCCCCCTCTGACAGATCCAGGCTCTGTATGTTCTCCTTATGTCTGTGTAACACCCTCCAATGTACTACCAGCCCACAAACATAATAAACCACAAACATAATCCAAATCTGCAGCTTATAATGTAATAATCCTATAAACGTAATACATTTCCCGCAAACATAATAGCACTGAATTTGATATTATAATACTCTCATAAATGCAATATTTCGTTCATGGGAAATGTATTACAACAGTTTTGTAACAAAAGCTGCAAATTGAAATTATGTTTGTGGTTTATTACAGTACCTTTATAGGCTGTTTACAGTTCTGTTTGGGTTTTCTCTTACTGTATGCGAATATATTGAAACTAGTGTAAATTACCCATTGTTGACAGGAAAAGAGTAAAAAGGGTTAAACCTGAAATTAAGTTGATTACAGTAGCTTTAATGTAATCAGTGATATTTAAATTATTTCAGGTTGAAGCCTACGCACATGTCTGCCATTAAAATCTGTCCAGCCAGTTTTGCATGATGCTGTGACACAGTCTGGCTGGAGACTGATCTTCTGAGACTGGTTTCGAGTCCTCTATTGTATAAAACATTATATACTATATTATACAGTATTTAGATCTAAATTGAAAAGATAAAAGTACCAAAAACTTCTGCGTCTGTAAATCATTATACCGTTTGTACATCATTAAACAATTAAAACAGTTTATTGTATTGTTCACGAGGATTTAGGAGTCTAAGTGAAGTATTTTCATTATGTCCAGTCAATTCAAATGGCTTTTATTGTCATATCAACCATAATACAGCTAATACAGTTTAATACACCAAATATATCCAACTTTCTGTTTTTTCATTTTACAGGAAAAACAGAACAAAGTGCCTGCTGTTTCAAACTTGCCCTGGACTCCAATAACTTGCACTTTCCCTCTTAGACATAAATGGGCCTTGAGCAAAACTTCCTACGTAGCTGTTGTTGTGATTCTTTTTATATAGAAGAAAATTATTTCTGGCATTTTGGTCCATCCCTGTCCCATCCAGCACATCAGATGATGAACACTCCCAACCCTGGTGATACATCTGTCGTTTTACACTACAGGCAATTTGGGAATGCCAATTAGCCTAACCTGCATGTCTTTGGACTGTGGGAGGAAACCGAAGCACCCGGAGAAAACCCACCAAGCACAGGGAGAAATTAGGTAAACTCCATGCACACATACACCAAGTTAGGAATCGACAACAGACCCTGTGGGTGCAAGGCAACAGTTCTAACCACTACACTATTGTGCTGTCAGCCTATATAATAGTAAGGATTCAATGATAATAGCTCTAATACCTCTATCCAGGGTTGCGTGGGGCCTGGAGTCTATCCAAGGAGACTTAGGGCACGAGACGGGGTACACCCTACACATGGTGCCAGTCTATCGCAGGGCACACACACACACACTCATTCACACACTATGGGCAATTTAGGAATGCAAGTTAGCCTAATCTGCCTGTATTTGGACTGTGGGAGGAAACTGGAGTACCTGGAGGAAACCCACCACGCACGGGGATAACATGCAAACTCCAGGCACACAGAGATGGAAATCGAACCTGAACCCTGGAGGTGTGAGACGACAGTGCTTAACAGTACACCACCGTGCCGCCAGCTCCAATAAAATATTAGCTAAATGATTTCCGTGCTTAAGCAAGACACAATGACTTTTGAGAAGTTTGGCTTGCTTTCTACCCTGTTTAGTTTTTTCTTTCAACAGTGCAATTTCCGTCCTTGCTGTTTGGAATAGTACGCGATACTATTGGATGGGGTAGGCGATTAACCGGTAGAGATTTTGGTCTGTCGTCCTAATCGCGATTGAGATTATGTGACGTTGCACGTTACGTAGCCACGCAATACACATTCACTTCGTTAATGGAAGAAGATGGTGCATCAGCAGTGAGTTTGCTTACATGTGACGAAAACAACAACGAGGAGATTGTAAAGGAAAAGGTGCATCGTCTGTGGTGTGGAATTGGTTTGGGTATAAGAAAAGTGATACAAATAAAACGAACGTGTTATTTTACAGTATGCAAGTGCACTGTTTTAGCAAGTGGAGGAAACACATCAAACCTTTTTTAATCATCTGTAATCCAAGCATTCAAACGAATATGGCCAAAGTCAAACCTCAGCCCACTCATCAACATCATCACAGAGCGCTTGCAAGCCCAAAAATCCCGTAACGTTACAAACTTCCTTAACAACGTCTTTCGCAAATGCAATTCCCTACGACAAGAAATCTCGGAGATGGTTAGACATAATGCGCGCTATTACAACGACACATTTGCAAAGACATGGCACCTATTCACAAAGTTGAAACCAACAAGTCTGTGTTACTACTGGCAACGTCACAAATATCTAATAATTAATTTTTTATTTATGCATTTTCAGATACAAATTGCTATATTGTGATATATATCATTATCGAGGTAGAAAATTGCTTCTACCGTGATAGATTTGGTTATATCGCCTACCCTTACTATTGGAGTACTCTTTGGAGTACATGGCTAAACACCCTGGGCAGTCCACTTTGCAGGAAATACTTGCCAATCACAATGCAGTTACTATACAGGGTACTTCACACACACACACAAAAAAAAAAAATTCTCAGAATGCCATGCAGCCTACAAACATAAGCTGGTTGTTTTATTGCTCTTGTTATTCGGACTTTCTACTATTATTCCTAGTTTTGTCCGTGATATTCTGATCGCACCTTGCCCCTTAATGCTGTACCTTGATTTAGCCTCACGTTTTCGGATTGTCTGCTGTTTTAAATTATTAATCCAATGCTGATCTGCACTTGCATTCATCCAAGTATCTTACAACTGTGACAGGAATGCAGCTCAAGTGTTCACAACTCTAAGGATATAATTATAGGCTGTCATTTCGTCAGTATTACAGATGTATTATGAGAATAAAAAAAAAACTTTATTCTAAACATCAATGTGACTGTCACAATTAATACGTACAAGATAAGTCTCATATCCTGGTGCTGTGTTGATTGTGCATGGTGGCCAAAAAGTAAAATTCCATGTTCTAATGACATTATAAGTTTTTTAAATAATAGCAGTCAAGATAATTAAAAATAAAGATATTTGTCATTTTATGCAGTGAAATGGCTTTACAACCATTAATCCTCAAAACCTGCTAAATCTGGCTGGACAAAGAAGTCTCTGGTGTCTTTGGCTCATTCCGTGCCCGCTTGATTGCTTCCTGAAGATCATGTAAAGACTGCTTGACCGCTCCTGCCTTCTTCACCATTCTCCAACAGTTTTCGACTGGGTTTAGGTCTGGAGGTGACCCTGGCCATGACTCCATTGTCACTTAACCAGTTTTTCTCGGCACAGTGGTGTAGTGGTTAGCACTGTCGCCTTGCACCTCTTGGGTCTGGTTCGATTCCCGGCCAGGCTCGATTTCCGGCTCTGTGTGCATGGAGTTTGCATGTTCTCCCCGTGCTTGGTGGGTTTCCTCCGGGTACTCCGGTTTCCTCCCACAGTCCAAAGACATGTAGGTTAGGTCAATTGACGTTCCCAAATTGCCCATAGTGTGTGAATGGGTGTGTGCATGTGCTCCGCTGTTGTTGGTTGAGGGCTAGCAACCCGCCCCGTAAAAAATCGTCCGCTACGGAAACAACGAAAAGATCGGTGCTGGTGGCCTTAAAAAAAAAATTTTTATAAGGAATGGGAATTGTTTTTGTGCCACCAGGGCAGCTTCTCACATCCTGTGCCAACAAAAGACATGAACCAACCCACTAACTCAAGACTGTATTAACAGGGGGTCTGGAGCCTACTGTATCCCAGGAGACTTAGGGCACAAGGCAGGGTACACACTCACATGCTATGGCCAATTTGGAAACACCAATTTACCTAAGCTGAAATTATAGGAGGTGCAGAGGTGCGAGGAGACAGTGCTACCCACTACACCACCATGCCGCTCTATCTGAAGTCAAATCTGTATATTTTGTTCTTTAGCTTGCTGAATATGTTACACATAAAGCATATGATGTTAGTCACATGCTAGTCACAACACAGAGCAATAAATGTTTTATGCATGAAAGAAGAGCACATGTCCCAGATGACTAACTCGCCATGATACTGTATACCTGATGGTTCCCATTCGCTATGTCAGTATAATTGGTTTTTCAGTCTTCGTCTGTTTATATCATTCTGACGTGATACTAACGTGCAGACTGAATTTAGTCTTAGACACATTGTACAGTTTCTAGCATTCTCACCGCAGCAGGACGAAGAATTTTTTTTTTTGTCCCCATCATTATTTATTTATTTATTTATTTTTTTTTTTTGGAGAAAATGAGTGTGGGCGTTAGAGAGGAGCAAAGTCGGGGAGGAAAGGGGAAAAGGTGGGTGGTGGCCAATTAGATTGCTTCATGTGGCGTGGGTGTCATCATTAGGGGTGGCAATTATCTGCCGAAATGATTACAGCAGCACGACTGAAAATGATGGAAAGTACCTTTTTATAGCACAGGGTACCATGCTTGTTGTAGTCTATTTTTCACTTAGTGACAGCAGAAACGCCATAGAAATCCACCAGAATGACAAAGTCACATAACATGGCTTTTGCTTTGTTGGTTTGAGTGTCTAGAGAAAAAACAGTGGACATTAATAAATAAGGAATTTATCGTTACTTTCAATCAAAATATAATTTTCTACTGCAGGTCAAATGTTACTTATTGCTTATTGGGAGTAGAACGAGAAGCGTTCAAGTCAAACCAAGACTTGTGATGACATTTCCCATGACTGACGGTTTACAAGATACTTTTAATACAACATATCAAACATTTAAATGGTTCAAACGATTTAAAGTAGGCTGTACGCTGGTAAATGACAATACTGGCCAAGGTGACGGGGGAGCGCACTGTAGTCACTCCCATGACCATTTTGTAGAACCAGTAGAACATCTGATCCTTAAAGTGTTTGTTGTTAACTTGCAGAGGAGACGCATCTGTCTGTAGAAACTGTACACACAATTATTCAACAAAACCACCTGCACATTACAGGAACTCCAGATGTTTGGGCAATTAAAGGAGTTCCTGGGAGGCCAGTGTTTCAGACATAAAGCAGGCAGTCCGATCATAGCTTTGGCATACTGAGAAAACTTACATACTTTTTAGGCATTTAAAGTGCTTTTCATAAAAAAAGTGATTAAAAATATAGATATTTAAAAAACGTTTAAGAAAGACCTTTTTTTTAATTTATTATTTTTTTGAATTAACAAGAATACAACCTGAAGAAGAAACAGTAACACATGCAGTGAGCATATAATCTCTGTCACTCTCTGAACTGATCATCGAAATAAATTCTCTACTAAAATAACTCTCAGTGTTTAACAGCTCACCTTGCCAACAGTCATTATTAACACAGCAAGCTACTGCTCTTCCTGGTTGAACTCTAAGAGTCACACAGCTCTGTACAAGCTTTGTCTTTGCAGTTAACCTGTGTGAAGAAGCCGTCCTGGTCTCAGTATTACCCTTGGCTCATACAGTATGTACAGTAACTCCTGGTTGAGAGAGTACCATGTGCCACTGACACATATTTAATTCAATTACTGATTTAAATAGAGCAGCGAATGGGATGAAGTAGATGAACACCTGGTACTGTTTCCACAGACATGTTTTAATTTATTATATATATATATATATATATATATATATATATATATATATATATATATATATATATATATATTTTTTTTTTTTTTTTTTTTTTAAAGCATTGATGTATGGTACTGTGCAAAAGTCTTAGGCACCCTCTGTTTTTATTTTTTTGTACAAACTTTGTTATGCATGCTTATTTCATGACTTCATTATTAAGTCGGTTTTAAAAAGTCAGATTCTCAGAGAAACAAGTAAATTAATTAATTATCTGTAGTCCCATTAAAAAATCAGTGTATTATGTAAAAAACAAAAACAAAAAAAAAAAAACACTTTTTAGACACAAAAACAACAAAAAGAAAGATTCTGGGTTTTGCACGCATGTAAAAGAAAGCAGGTGCTCAGAAGGACAAATTGTACCTGAGACTACATTTTAAGCAAAGGATCATCACACCAATTATTGACTCTGTTTCATTAATTAATGTTTACTTACTGCTTTTTTTAAGAAATGTTGAAACATTTTGTTTTGAAGACATACATGCTTACAGCAGACTTTTTCACAATTATGTATTTTTATGTAGCCCTTAAAACTCAAAGAATTTCCCCAATATTTGTTTAAAATAAACATTTAAAAAAATAAATAAATAAACATACAGTATACAGGGCTTAGGATTGTGCAGTATGGAGTGAGGTATCCTTTTTTTTTTTAGCACAGCCTGGGCAATAAGATGAACTGAATTTTAGGTAATTTAAACCAGCAACACACACATGAAAGAACAAGATAAAAAAAAAAATGTTACATAGGCAAAGAAATAGTACAGACACATGATCACATGTTTTTATGACCTAAATACAAAAAAATTGTGAGTTCTAGATTTTTTTCCGTATTCCAGTGGTGTTAAAAATTTACAAGTTATAACAATACTGATAACTATTGTTCTACCTACAGTATATATCTGACATACATAAAAAAAAAAACTTTAATCGCCATTAACCTACTGTGTGCATACCTACAGTATTACAGTATATACAGTAAGTGTGTGTTTGTGCAGTATATATAAATAAATAAATAAATTAATTAATTATAATCGTAATTAACCTATGCTGTGTTACTGGCACTAATCTGTCACACGTCCAAAATAATTTTTGGGTCTTTTTACAGTTTATATGACATTTTGACAACATGAAGGAAGATTTTTTTTTTTCATTAAGATCTGCCATGAAATTTCATAATTAATTTTCTAAACTAATTTACGTTACTGCGATCCTGAGTACTTCCTGCTCGCACACAAAAAAAAAAAAGTAGAAAGGAATAGTGTGCCTATTTATATGTTTTTGTCTTTACATCCATCCAGAACCTTGTCTGGTCTGGTGTTAGACCCGTACTAATGATGTTTTAATCTTTACTAGATAAATTGGATTTCCTCAGACAGTGAATGTCAAGCTTTGATCAGGTTATTAGATAACTTCCATGAATCCTGAGTATTCCCATGAGGATAGCCTGTGATTTATGGAATTATATGTAGCTGAATATCTAACATTGTCTGAGGCAGAGAAGGAGTCATGCAGAGAAGATAATGACTTTACACCTCTGTGCGATTAATGAGAACTGTTTTGATTTCTGGTCACCGAGAAGAAAAGAGGATGAAGCAGCTCTAGAAACATTGACCGATGGCAGGAGACACACTGTGGGTGTGCGTCGTAGTTAAATTAAACATGATGGACAGTTTCATGAGAAGTGAAGAGGCTGGTGGGTGTATATTTATATCTATGTGCGTGCTTTTAAACAAACGTTTCTGCGCATATGAGGGATGTTCATGTGAACATCTGCTAGATAACTGCTGGATTATTGACATTACTTAATCATTAGTTATGACTTTTTGTCTCTGTGCTGCTTGTGGGGAAAGATTCTGTGTTACATGGCAAAACCAGTAAAAGTACTGGGGATAGAAAATACCCTGATAGATTCATACTGGGAAAAGATACACAGTATGCAGAGACGGGCAACTTCCACAGTTACCATGGTGAGTAAGCCGTTAAGTTATTCTGCCTGGGAACATTTTCACACCTGAGAGAGATCGCGTTTATTATCGTTGTGGTAATTTGGGAAAATAAAATGCTCTCCCTTAATAGTTATTTCTGTTAAGGTGCTTTCAAGTTTAACCAACACCCAGACTAAAAGTCTTTTATTAGGCTACATGGTCATATATATTTTTTATGTACTGTAAAGCATGATTTGATTGACTGCCTGCTCTATAATAATAATAATAATAATAATAATAATAATAATAATAATAATAATAGTTATAATAATAATAATAATAATAGTAATAATAATAATAATGATTATTATTATTTTATACTACCCAATAAATATTAACAATATAACAATCTAAATATTTCTTAATGTCTACTTTTTGTTTCTAATATAATGAAAAGTCTTTGAAAAATAAATCAAGAATGAATGCAAAATATAAGCATTTTCACTTTTTGACCTAATATATTTATTATATATAATAAATATTAAATATTTGGATATTCCCAAATTTATAAAGTTATTGCAAGCAAAGGATTATGTACTTTTTAATTTAAGTACTTTAATCTCACTCACTTTCACTTATTTTCTATAGCGCTTATCCTGTACAGGGTGGCAGAAGGCCTGGAGGTTATCCCAGTGGATTTGGAACACTACGTAGGGTACACCCTGGACATGGTACCGGTCTATTGCAGGGCACAATCCTGCACACACTTACTCACACAGTATGATAAATGCTAATTAGCCTAATCTTTGGACTGCGGGAGGGAACCGGAGTAACCGGAGGAAACCCACCAAGTACCTGGAGAACATGGAGACTCCATGCACACAGACCTGATCCAGGAATGGAACCCTCAACCTTGATGACAGTCCTAACCAGCTGCTTTTAGACTGCACTACAGTAGATGTGCCATGAAATTTAATTGCACATTTATATTCACATAAAAAAAAATTGTACAATGTCATCTTTTAAATTTTAGAATGAACTAAATTTTTTATGTTACTGTGAAGTGTGCTTAATGCAGGTGTGAGATCGTGTTTAAGTAAATGTCAATTGCACACTCATAAGAGTGTTTTAAAAAAAATACTGTTGAACTTTGAGATGAATGATTTTTTCAAGGTAATTTTTTTTTCTTATGATATAAGGATGTTTATAAATTTGAAATTTTGATGGAATTTATATTATGATGAAACCAAGCCTATATGTTACCTCTGAAATTAAACCCAATTAAAAATTTGTTTAGTAGTTTCTTTCATAATTTGTGAACAAACAGACAGATAAAAGTTTCAAAAAACATCTTGATTACTCATCTTACAACCCCAGAGTTTTTTTTTCATAAATATCCTCAATGTACAGGGACGCCAACTTTACAGTTTTATCATGTGTACGGATGTACTGTATAAAGAAACGTCCTCTGACTTTCAACTGTTTTTACTTTCAGTAAACTTAATGTTACTTAAATATTTGTATGAACACTAAAAAAGTCAACACCATAAGACATAAACTAAAAATGTTTCACAATGTGTCCCTAAATGAAGAAAGGCTCAAAATCAAAAGTACCAGTCAGTATCTGGTGTGGCCACCAGCTGCTTGAAGTACTGCAGTGCATCTCCTCCTCATGGACTGCCTATTGCGGACAGTCTGAGCACTGATGGAGAGATTGTGTGTTCCTGGTGTGACTCGGGCAGTTGTTTTGGCCATCCTGTACCTGTCACGCAGGTGTGATATTCGGATGTACCGATCCTGTGCGGGTGTTGTTACACGTGGTCTTCCACTGCGAGGATGATCAGCTGTCCTTCCTGTCTAAACATGGGGTTAGCCACCATGTTCTAAACTGTTTAACACATCTAGATGTAAATATGACATAAAAGCTAAAATTCTAAAGTAAATTCTCGTAATCAAATGTTTGCAGTGTATAATAAAAAATAACTAAATCAGTCCTGTCATTGTCATTTTTCTGCAGAACTGATACTTGCTGGATTTTTCCCCCCAACAATCTGTTTAAAGACATTATGTGGATTTACACTGACCCTAATATTCCACTAAGTAAGATCACCTGCAATCAATTGCAACAGTCTAATGCCATCTAAATGAATTGTCTGTACTCAATAATTTTTTCCTGATCTGATCATTTTCTCTTCTGTCCGAATAAACAGACACTTTCTGTCCATTTTTGCGCCATGTGGGGGGACCATTACAGTAGGTCACGTGACTGGTTCCTGTAAATGTTGCTTCTATTCCTGGTCAATAAACTCTATGAGAATAAATCCCCAATTTTCATCAGGTCTCTGGCTGAGAGAGGAGCACTGATTGGCTCCTCATTTCATATGCAGTAAAGCATTTAACCAATCAGAGATAACACAGAAGGCGGGATTTATCAGGAAGGATGGGAAACATTAAGTGCTTCACAGACCTACTTTGAAAATTAAAAATGCACATCAATCTCACATCTTATACTGTTAGATCAGCATTCATTCCAACAGTTGGATTGGAATATCTAATTAAAAAATATTTAAATTAAATGGAAGAAATAATGACCACGTAAACAAACATACAGTTTCTAAAAAAAAATATGCCAGACAACAACTTACCATCCAAAAACACGACCAAAGTCAAAGAGATTTAAGCAATATCACATTCAATGTTCATGCTGTTGTGCTAAATATCAGCATGGATGAGAAGGCTTGTGCAGCAAGGTGCAGCCAAGTAGTGCCTTTACAGTAAATAGGATTTGGAGTTTAGCCTTGTGTTAATTCAATTCAATTTTCCAAACATACCAGTTCACCGTAATACTCTACGTCCATGAGTCCCACAGATCTGCTCCTTTACCTAAGGCTAATCTATTTACAAAAATGCTTGGCTAAATAAATAGCTTTTTAGTCTAGACTTAAACACCCTTACATTAACTGGAAGACTGTTCCATAATTTTGGGGCTTTGTAAGAAAAAGCTTGGCCCCCTGCTGTAGTCTTTATAATACGCGGTACTGACAAGCAGCCTGCATCCTTTAATCGAAGTAGGCGTGGCGGATCGTAAGACACTAGCAGTTCGCTCAGGTACTGCGGCGCGAGACCATTTAAGGCCTTATATGTCAAGAGAAGTATTTTAAAATCAATGCGAAATTTCACAGGGAGCCAATGAAGTGAAGATGAGATAAGATAGGGGTGATGTGCTCGTATCTTCTGGTTCTAGTGAGAACTCTCGCTGCTGCATTCTGGACTAACTGAAGCTTGTTTATGCACCTAGTTGAACAACCAGACAGTAAGGCGTTACAATAGTCCAACCTAGAGGTGATAAAAGCATGAACTAATTTTTCTGCATCATTTAGTGACAATATATTCCTAAACTTGGCAATATTTCTCCCACTCATTTATCATCCTGATGTTTATGTGCTTATCATTAACAGATCCCTTTAACACTAGAAGCGCCGCGCCAGTGTCACCTACTAAAAACGCGGTTCAGCGGTCATTTGACCGCCTATTGTTTTGAATGGGAAGCTGCTGCTGACACACAATGATCGCTAGATGGCGCTTTCACCCAAAGCAAATAGTTTAGCTCCAAGATCAACTTGCACTTGGACAATGCGCCATTCATTCCCGCGTTGATAATAAGCGGTATCTTTTTTTCATATTCAACTGAGAAAACCTACTACAGAGTCTCTAAGGGGACAAAGGAAGAGGGAAAAAAACAAGTCATGTTTGGAATTATAACCCAAAGTTTTTGACTTTTTTCTGCCGTTTTTTCTCCTCATTTGTCCATCTAGGGGCTTCGTACTATAACAAAAAGGAAAGCTCTACTTAATGGTATATCGTATGGAGAAAATGTTATCAGTTTGTTCATTCTATTTGAAGCTTCTGAACGTCTCGGAGCAGCGATTTAGTTCTGAACTCGCTTCCGTGAAATTATCGCTAAAACAATATTAAATTTGAATATATCAGATATACTACAGCAGATAATAAACTATGCTATGTCATAACCGAAGCAAACACAACGAATATGTCTCGTTTCGTTCAGTGTTGCTAGGCAACGGACCACGCGCCTAATCGGTTCACTTGGCCGCGGTGTATTATAAACCTGCGGAATGTTTCACTGCTTATGTTCATGTAATAAAAGCGAGGGAAATGTGAAAGTGATGTGTGGCCACTGAATGAGAACTAAATCAAAGATTTCGGTAACTACACTGAGTGTAACATCTGCATAGTGACACTAAAAAGCTGTATCTGACATGATTGTCTAATTGAATAAAACTACAACTTATTACTGTAAGCTTAACATTTGTTTTGCTTCCTGGTCAGAGTGAAATACAAGTGTCCCAAATCAAGCATCATGCTTTAACCTCCTTTATATAGTTTTGGAACAGAATTACATATTTACAGTATGTAACTCCTACTAAATGTTTCAAAATCAGTATGTGCAGTAAAGCCTAACCTATTTCACAAATTCATCTGCATGCCTTCGTGCTGCTTCGCTGCACGTTTTGGGAATGCAGAATATCTTCTAAAGGCTTTGCTATGCCATGAATGTAGAAAGGTTTGCCTTATAATTAAGTTCCCTGGCAACCATGACTCTCCAGCCATGAAGGAGGCATTGTTTAGTGATGTACAGCAGCCTAGTAATATAACATCTTTGAAGCCACGCATGGTTCTCAGTTTCGTGTTCCAGGTTCTCTGGTGCACATGATTTGGAGATCTTACGACAGCAAAATCCCAGCCAAATTCCAAGTTATGCATTTAAAATATGACAGAATGTCCTAGAATTGCAAATCTACCTAATTCTTGTAGACATACAGTACAATGCCTCATTTCCATCATTGTGACTAAATGGCGTGATATAATGATAGTAAAAGGAGTCTCACTAGCACAGAGGTTTACCCAAGATAAGAATATTTCCACTGCTTGAATTCTACCTAATACATATGTAAATATGTAAATGTATGTATAAACCAGTGAATGTATTTTTTTTTCTGTTTGTAGGAGGTGGCATGCTGGTGAGGGCAGGGGTTACCCATGACACCCCTATATACTAATACCTATTTTTGATCCAACAAGAAAAAGCATAACAGAGGTTGGTATTTTTTATTTAATATTTCATTATACTTCATTATAAGCTTAATGGAAGAGAAGCTTTAAACAAGCACTTGGTTAATAAGTATGTTCACATTCCCAATCCAAACCTAAATCTGTTCTTTTACCCAAATGTTACACAGATCTGATTTCTATAGGACAGTCTGAACACACTAATCTGATTTTTTGCAAATCAGATCTGAGTCACATTTTATATGTGGTCCTATATTGGATACAAATCTAATACATGATCATGTGACTTGAATAAGAATTTGCCCTTATGCATGTGTAAAGGGGTGATGTCATCAGTCAGCACTAGTACTGTAGCATGTAGATTTCAAAGCAGTGCTAGAAATAAGTGCTAAAACAGCTAAAGCGAGGCATCTACAGTAGCTTCCTTCTATCTTTTGGATCTCAACAAATACAGCTGACTAACTGCTTGGCGTCCTCCAGAGCAAAATCCCAGGCATAGTTTTGTTGCACAGATTTTGATGCAATAAATGCATGTTGCACAGATATGATGTGTTTAAACCCAGATGGTGCTAGCAAAGACGTATCAATGTGTGCCTGTGTGCAGAGGACAGACACATCCACATTAGAATAAAATGTAAAAAAAAAAGTTAATGGTAATTATTAATGTGAACCGTCTTGACATGCCCATGACAATGTCCTCGTAATGTGAACGAAGCTTCAAAAATATTGTTCAAAAAATGACAAGGAACATAATAATACTTTAAGCTTTATTTAAGACTATTTCCTGATCCATTTCCTTTATTTCCATCACAAGCTTACTAAATTCCCATATTAAAGGTATGTAAGGAAAATATGAAATCAGGAATGCTTCACTTTAACCTTAGGTGCTTTTAAATGATTACTGTATATTCATTACTTTTTCTGGCCCTAATGAATTGAACTGAACCCACAATACCAATGTTTACTTCTCTATGTGAGCATTTTTTCGTAATATGGGTCATATTTTTGGGTGGCTGAAATGGATTATCTGTATTTACATTATTTCTGATGGGTACCTTTGTATGGGTTCTTTGTTTATTTTTGACACTGTTTGCTGCCATTTTAGAATGGAAAAAGAAACTGGAAAAAGGCGGGGGGAAAAACCCAAGTTGAAGTTTCAAGTTGTTTGAAGGTGTGGAATTATATAATGCAACATCAAGTCGATTACAGTGGAATCAGATCCAGTCAACAATAATCCAATAATGTGTTTATATTACCACATCCTGAAAGAAACTTGCTGGTGCCTTTGGATTTATAGCTAAAGAGAAAGTTTAATTACATTAGAAAGTTTAAATTTTTTTAAATCGACACACAAGCAAGAACATAAACACAATGATTACATATTTTTTTATATATAAACATTTGTATTTATTTTTCTGCATTATTGTTTTGAATGAGCTAATATTTTATTTAGGTTCAAACTATATAATTTAGTAATAATTAATAATAATTATTCACTTTAAAAAATGGATTTTGCAGTAATTAAGCATGTACTTTTAGAATTAGCTTACTACAATAACATGCTGATGTGAAAATGTTTTTGCCCAAATGCTTTGATCTAATGCTTCACAACATCTAAGTTAATGAACTGGCTGTACCGTAGATACATGCATATATTTTTTTTCCTACTTTTTACATCCCAGATGTGGAAATTCCCAGATTCATAATCAAGTCATGGCAAATTAGAGATGCCTTAAGGTGTGCCCGGAATCATAAAAACTAAAGGGTGTGAAATGTGGAAGGTCTATACACAAAGCTTTTGGGAGAGAAAAGAAAACTTTCAGCATACTGCAGGTATTCAGCATAACGAACAAAGTTTCCATCATTGAAAGCTTAATTAGAAATATTTCAAAATGTTTAACTGGAGTAGATTGGTTAGGGATTTTTTTGGTAGAATATGCAAACTGTTTAATATTTTCTACATCTAATAAATTTAAGTGAAAATTTACTTTATGGTTGGACATTTTCCAGATTTGCCCGATTTGAATATACAGAGTTAGCCAAAAATGTATACACACTTACTGTAAGTAAAAGAAAAATAGTATGATGTATATTATAATAATATAATATTACAACTAAATAAAGTATTCATATAAGTGTTTTTTTTCCCTAAAGCAGTGTACATAATTTTTTTTTGTATGACTTTGTATTAAAGTTAATAAAATGTGACAGTTTATTTATTTATTTTAATTATTTATTTATAGAAAATTACATTACAGTAGATTGCTAGCATTATGGCTAATTTAGTAGCACTGTTGCTTCTGCCCACCATGGAGTTCCTCTGGACAGCACAGTCTGAAGACATGTCGCGTAGGCTGACTGGTGTTTCCAAAGTGTCTGCACCACTCGTCCAAGGTGTCCCCTACCTTGTATCCTAAGATCTATGGGATAGACTCTAGGCAACATTACTGGAACGACATTCCATTGCTTTTCTCCAGGTGAGAAGAATTCGTAAAATTCATACATATTTTTGTGATAAAAAAGCGCTAGATGATTCAATCATTAGTAAAGCTTACAGTAAGTCACAAGAATCAATAACAAAACAAATGGAATGATGTACGTTGTAGTAAAATGTAAGGTGTGTTGATTAATTCATAACCTTAACTTATGCTCATATTCATATCCATCCATCCAACTATACATCCATCAATCTAGCAACCTCTGTAGTCCAACTAAGGACTGTAGAGGCAAATGGTGACCACTGTATTTTCCTCTATATTGCCTTTTTACGACTGTGATAGGACCTCCAGTCAACATTTACTGGCAAATTCACACATTAGAGGCAATTTGGGAACGCCAGTTAGCCTAATCTGCATTGTGTTTGGACTGTGTGTGGGAGAACACTGGAGTACCTGGAGGAAACCAACCAAAACTCCATGCACACAGACCCCAAGGTGGGACCCTGGAGGCGCAAGGCATCAGTGCTTAAAATTATGCTACTGCTAATAGTTGACTAATGTATGTAAAATCTACTCTATAATTAATGTTCATGATACCGAGCCACAATTTAAACATGCACATGCACACACATCATAAGTGCCCTTTGGTACTTAAATAAATAGCACTACACTTATGCCTGTGACCCTACTATTGGAAAAGCAGTACATATATATATATATATATATATATATATATATATATATATATATATATATATATATAAGATAGTGAGTCAAAAATTATTTGCACTCCGGGTATATTAAAACATTTGTTGCCCTCACTGTCCATTTAGGACTTTCCCCAGTTACTGTTGTGCAAGTGTGTACCTGGTGCCGTTATATAATGACAATGTTGTGCGCAGTATGGAGAAATTGTCTGGATATCTGCAAACAAAATTTGGAACAATAGAAAGTAAATATTTCCTAAAGAGATTTATTACTGGTGATGACACATGGATTCAGTGTATGGAACGGAAACATCCTCAAAAAAATTTCAAAAGTCAACCATAAGCTGAAAAATTCATCAAGGCTTACAGTTTTCTGGGACTCTCAAAGGGTATTATTGGAACATTATGCACACTTCTGCCCACACTGTCAACACTCTGCAAAAACTTAATTTTAAGATGTTAAAGCATCCTCCCTATAGTCCTGATCTCGAGCTCTACGAGGCTGAAGATTCATTTCTGACGAAGACATGAAGACAGCAGTGCATTCTTGGCTCGCAGCTCAGCCTAATATGGAAAGCTTGTTGACAGAGACAAAGTGTAATGAGAAGCAAGGAGATTAATAATGTGTTGAAAAATTATGTTTGTCTTTTCTAAAAGTTATTTAAAAGAAATTGTACAGCCAGAGTGTGGATAAACTTGACTAACCCTGAAATAACAGATGGGAGGATGAATAAGATGTAAATCCCTAATGCTATCTCTAATCTCGAAAACTGAAGGGAAAAGGGAACAATTTAGAAGAATATTGTGATCTACAGAATTTAAATCTGCACTGAGATGAATTAGGGCTGTTTCCCTGATGCACAAGGCTGAGACACTTACTCTAGTCATGACTCACTGTTGCAGACTTTGTTGTTTCTTTTTTCAGTCTTTCACCTGGACTCTCTGTTCCATAAAAATGAACATCATTGTATCATGATTGCAAGTACTGAGAGTGACTTTGAATCTTTTTTTTTTCTTCTTTTTTTTTAAGCCATCTTTAACATTTTGTGTGACTGGAAAGAAAGTACTATTCACTATTGCATGAACCCAAATCTTTGAATACAAATTACACAATTGCCTACACCTATTACATCCACACAACAAACATCAAGACATGGAAATATATTTAAATCATTTATGCATGGACTCACACACAACGTTTTGAGCAAATGCAAATTCTCCTACAGTATAATGAAGCAATATCACATAAAAGGGGCTGCCTATGCTCCTGTGCCAATGACCATATCGCAGCCTTGCTGATATTCAACACAACAGCATGACAGCTCCACCAAGACATATCCTTCTGTGCTTGGCAGAGCTGATGACTGTCAGTTGAATGTGGTTTTAGATTCCTACCAGCACTATGTAGACAAAAGATGAGAAGAATAAACCATGGCGGTGGCGGACAGGCCCATAAATCTTGTTTCAGGAGTTGAATCCCAAAGCTAGTGCACCAGGGTGTTCCATCTATTGTCCCACACACCAAGTAATACCCTTGACCATGGGTTGGAGAGTGTATGACAAACACTATCAGCTGTGTTTTCTTAATAAAAGTGCTTCTGTGACTGGTTTTGCCAGACAGCTGCTCTCTCCTTGTTAATAGGATTTCATATTTCCTGCGGCGATAATACAAGCATCGGCCGCGAGAGGCAGCACCTGCAACATAAACAAATATGGCTGTCCACTTGACTGTGGAGCTAAGATCACAGCACGCTATAAAGTTTGGAATTTTATTGCTCATGTGCTGAAATGAGGCTTAAAATAAAAGAGAGAAATGCAACACACTTATTGCTTGGAGACAACAAAAATTGGCCATGCAAGGCTGAAGACTATGGCTAAGTGAATGATTCAAGAAGAAGTAACTGGTGCCTATGTTGAAATGTAAAGATTTGCTTTCTTTTCCTATGAAGTAAAGTACAATTTGTATTAAAAATATGACTGTATTACCAATTTTCTAATGCCCAGTTACTCCTCACCCACCCTTTAGTCAAACATCCCAGTGCTGTTATGGTCTATTATCCACACTCGTGGAATGCCTTTTGTCCAATCAGATAACTGGTGTATAATAGGCAATATTTTAAATGCTGCACAATCCCTTTTTAAAAATAAATAAATAAAAACATTTGCATCGACTATTAGCATTAAGATTCAATACAGTGCTATGTTCATTTGTTGCCTCATACATCTTAATAATAATTATTTGACCTATATCTTCCTTCGTCAAGCTATTGTTCTTTCTACAGCAAAACAAAATTAAAACATGTCCTGGGGTAAGTTCATATTCATGCACATAAAATGGCCATTCCTTAAATCACAAAGCAAACATAAAAATGCATACTTCTTATAAACATTGTGGTTTTTGCTTTATTTTATTTTTAAATTGTTGCTAGAACTTAAATAAGAGCCGTCGTCTCTTCTCTACTTTGTGCCTCCTAAACTTCCTAGACTCTATATTTTATGAACCAGAGTAGGAAGGCAACCAAGGTCAACTAATTTATTTTATTATCATACTGAAGTACATGCCTCACATATCTGTATTTTGCTTAAATAGTTGATTAGGTGATGTTTACTTTTACTCCAGTACATCCTACAATAAATACTTATACTTTCTACTTTACTACAGTTCTTACATATTACATAAATATGCTGGAGCGTAGGTAATACCGCCAGCTGCTTGCAATTATGCATGATGGTATAATTTGCCTTCCCTATTCATGTAGCAGGTGTTTGAAATCAGAAATCTGGCCCGTGACGAAACAGCATGTTCACAGTGGAGAAGCAGAGAGAGAGAGAGAGAGAGGGAGAAAGACAGAGATGGAATAAGAGACATTTACTATAGCTCGAAGGCTACTATAAACTAATAAAAGTCAGGTACATTTGAATTTAAGTAAATTTGAAGGTAATTACTTTTTTCTCGAGTACAAATGTAAGCGGAGGACTTCTACTTTTACTTGAGTAATATTTTATCTAGGGTATTTCTACTATTACCCAAGTACCGGATTTGTGTACCTGTACTTTGCCCACCTCTGAGTGTGATCATGTAATCACATGTTTTAAATATCCAGGTTCATAAAACAAAAACAACAACAACAAAAAAAAAAAACCTTGCACCTTGTGTGGATGATGGATAGTTATCACTGAGATGACATAAAAAATTGCATATTATATTATATTGCATAATTGCAATACCAATGTCCCCTGATAAATGAATTGTGATCTAAAAAGTCTATGGATTTGCAGTAGATGAATAGGCAGGGTGTACAGTCCCATTGTGTACCTCGTAATTCTGATTTAATTGCAATATTATTCCAACACCTCTCTCCTTCCCCCAATGCAGTTCTGATAAATGCCACTTTGTTCCCATGCCTCACTGCTCATTTGCAACACTACAATCAAAGTGGCTTCAGCCAGGCTTAATGAGAGCTTTTAGAAAAAGTAGATCCTCAGACAGATCAGGTAGCTGGCCTTTTTATGTTGTTCTAAGAGACAGTCACTTATATGTCAGGGACTGGCTAATGACAGGTCATGTTCTAATTAAATGCCATTAAACTAAGGGGCCTTCATTGATTATTTATGTGGAGTTATGGCATTTGAGAAGCGGTTTCAGGGAGTCTTTGAACAGGTTTTGCAAGACCAACACACTGTGATAGCTTTGAAAAACTTGTGGGGAAGTGATTCAACTGTAATGGATATCATGTAAAAAATTATTGGCTCAATTCCTTGCCTTTGCTGCCAAGGAAAAGTATGAAATCCAATTCCAAATCTTGACCCAGTGTCAAGTAATTCAAATATAAATGATCACATTATTTTACGGTTTTGCTAAGTCATACATATCACTTAAAGCATTTTGTTAAGTCTTCTTCAAGGCAAATGTTCGTTGGCCAGCCAAAAAGAAAAAAAAATCTAGGACTTTATTAATTCATTATTAGCTTTGATTGCAACACACAACGCGAGGTCTAGTTCATATGTGGAAGTGATCATATGCTCCCAGAACTACTTATTCACAATTTGAGGCCTGGAATATACCTGTGCCGCCAGGAAAGAAAAACTCAATAAATGCGATAACCTGTTCATTTTGTACATTCAGATCATCAGCTGACTTAATTCAGGTCAGAAGCAGACCTACTCTTTGGAATAGGGTCAATCTGAACTTATCAGACTACATGACATTTTCCACTGCTCCACAGTCCATTCTTTATTCTCCTTAGCAAATTGAAGCCTTTTATTCTAATTAGCCTCACTGATAAGTGTTTGGCATAAGGCTTTATTTACTTCATGAGGTTTGCAATGCATCTACCCTACAGTATAGACACACTTTGCATTGTTTGGTTGCTTGGCCTTAAATCAAGTCCCTGTTTTACCCTTCAAGAAGGCTCTTCGCAAAACTTGCCCCTTCCTCTTGAGTGAACTGGTTTAGCCAAGGCAAGTTTGTTAACACAATGTTTTGTGGGTTTCACACCAAGACCTGTAATGCCCATTCCAAGACTTTCATTTAGTAAATTTCAGGCCATTTTTGTAGAACATTTGGGGTATGATTAAGATCTACCTGCTAAAGATTGCCCCCAGTTACCACCAAATTTTAACTTTTTGCCCAATGTCTTCAATATATTGATCTTTTAATATTATTGAATAGCCCTACGAATTTTGGATACCATCCATTTTATGAAGTGCGCCACACACTCACACAGGGTGAACTTACCTCGTAAACATGAGAAATAGTTGTTTCTTCATGTTCATGTAGCAATCATCTGAATAAAAATTTTAATAGGACTAATCACAAAGACATACCACTCAACTTAAGTATAATGAAAGTATGCAGCTGGATGATGGAAAATTTGCAAAGTTTGGCAGACGCCCTTGAGTTGTGACAAACCTGTAAAAAAAAAACGTTTTTTTGTATTTTCCCTTTTCTTGTTTGTTTTTTGTCATGGTGTCCTTGTAAAAAAATTAATCGAAACTAGTCCACTGATGAAGCATCAAGTAATCCAAAATCCTGAAATACACCGGTACTTTACACTTTACTCTATCCAAAATGTTCTCATGGATTTGACCTCTATATGCAATGAAAACACTGTTATCAGCTGGAAATGGTGTCATGTACAGGATATCATGGCTGCTTAGTCTCTAGTTGCTGATTAGCTGAGGCTATGGTGGGTGTAGATACTGTACATATTAATCTCAGTGTTGCTGTGATGATATGCTGAAATGTACCAGTATTTTGCTAGCAATGCTTTAAGTCAGGGCTGGTAAATCCATTCCTAAAGGGCTAGTGTCCAGCACAGTTTGGTGACTGTTTCTCTCAAATACAGCCAATTCAACTTATCTGACAAATAATTGCCACGTTTAGTGTGTATGAGTGGTTAAAAAAATATGCATGTGATTTGTGTGCATGCCTGTTTACTGCCGCTCCCGATAAACTTGCCCAAGTATACTATGTATAAATAATAATTTGCTCTGTTTAGGTGCATTAGGAACTGGGAGGGAATTATAGTGCAGACTGTGAGTCTCTAAGTGGCAGCTAGGAAAACTGCATGAGGATCCCACAGGATCAATTTCAGAAATTCTGATATAGACATACACAAGCCTAACACACATATCATCAAGAGTTGGCACTGGCAAGGGAAGCCTAATGAATGTAATCTCAGGGGAGAAACACAGTATTAGAATATATTGTTTTTCTTTGTACCTCATCTATGAAAGATCTCTGCTGCATTACTCCTAGAACATCTCGGATTTACAGTAAACACTTTTTCCCTGCATATAAACTTCTACTTTCTTATCCTGTATCCGAGGCATAACATTGACATTACAATGTGTCTCTCACACATTTGATAGATAATTTTTTTATTACTGTAGTCTAATGAAACCTGTACCAATCTGTATGTGGTCCAGACTTGAATCAGCAAGTGTGTGAGGAGAGCAGACTGAGAACAGACTGGTCCTGACACGAGTCGCAGTGTATCAAACGTGTGATCTTTTAGAGTTGACACTGGATGCTGTCGCAGAGTGTACAGGGGTCACGGACCCGTCCGGGGACTGTGTCCAATCGATAGCTGAGGGACATAGAGGATGTGGGATAACAGACAGAAAACAATTTTTTTTTTTCTCACTGCAGACGGTGGTTAAAAATGATGCTGCCTGTCTTGCATCCATTTTTTATCTACCTCTTCTTTGTCTTCTTTAATCTCAAGAGTTTGCTCTTGCGAGGGTTTGTTTAGTTCAGTTGACATCAGTTGGAATAATAAGTCATGTGGTTTATGATCCATTATTGTCGTGTATGATTGACCATTTTTGAGCCGTCATAAAACAGAATTTTTTTGTATTGTTGAAGTTGTGTAGTGCATCTCGAGTTTTAGGGTAATTCAAATAACCCCTCTTTACCGTACTACAGTGATGAGCAGAAATGGATCTCAGTATACACAACAAGTCCGATCTTTTGGCTAATGACCTACAACCAGGGGGTCTAAACGCATGAAAATAGCTTTTACACACCCCCTAAATTTCTGCAATAACGTTTGCCCACCTTTGACAAGCAGTTAACCGCCTATGACTGGCATTAATGCAGCTTTAAAATGGGCTAATGATATTCCTAGAACAGTCTCTCATCACCATGGCTTATTCTTATTGTTTTGCCAGATCAAAACAATAAATCGCCCTAATAAATGAAATGATCATGGTGGCACGGTAGCTTACTGTTACCACAGTCGCCTTGCATTTCCAGGATCCGGGTCTGGTTCCTGCCCTGGGAGTCTGTGTTCATGGAGTGTGAATGCTCTCTCTGTGCTTAAAGGATTTTCTTTGGAAAATCTTCAATTCTTTGGTGTTCTCCCACAGTTCAAAGACATGCAAATTAGGCTAATTGGTGTTCCTAATTAAATAATTGCCTTTAGTGTGTAGGTGAGTGTGTGTATATATGTGTGTGTGCCCTGCAATGGATTGGCACCCTGACTAGGGTGTGCCCTAACTCTCTTTGGAAAGGCTACAGGACCCCTGCGACCCTGTATACAGGATGAAGCGGTATAGATGCTGAGTGAGTGAGTAAGGGCATGTTTAATGATCTCAATCATTAAACATGGAAAAAATCAGGAAGTGGGTGAATACATTTTCATGACATACTGTAGTTTACCCACATTTTTACCACTACAGCCCTCATAAAAGTATGCACAAGGAGCACTTTAATGCTACTCA
The DNA here is from genome assembly GCF_024256425.1 of Clarias gariepinus. Taxonomy (NCBI): domain Eukaryota; kingdom Metazoa; phylum Chordata; class Actinopteri; order Siluriformes; family Clariidae; genus Clarias; species Clarias gariepinus. Next base: position 15,243,543 of record NC_071127.1, on the reverse strand, counting down.
AAACAGAAGTTTTAGCTAAAGATGAAAAAATAAAGGTTGTTTCATTGTTTTATCACCTTAATATATGAAAGGTTGTTTTATTTTCTTCTTCAACTTCCAAATTTCAATTGCAACAAATGTGTACAGGTGGTTCTATTCAAACAATAACGTGTGGACATGCAATCCAAAATATAACATTTTTGAATGACCTCACATAAAATATAAAGAAGGACAAATGCTGTCAAATTTTTAATAGCTTTTCTGCACAGTAAACAAGGTCATTAAGGGAGATACTGAACTGTATTTGTGTGTCATAGACTGAAGCATTTTAAAGTTATACGTAACCTCTGGTCTGTGGACACATTATGGTCAAAAGCAGACAAAGCTTTCACAGACACCTCTGACGGCAGCAATAATACCACCTTCTCTCTGCAGCTCAACCACTGACCTTCCCAGCATTATTAGTTCTCAGTTAGAGTCCCAGTCCTTTTGTGGCAGTAGCGTAGGCAGGTAAGCTTACAATTTATGCTGAGAGGAACAAAGGATTTCAAAAGGCCAAGATCCACTGTCAAATGAGGTGAATAGTAATGTAGTGGCTACTGGCTGGGTGAGTTTGAACTATTACATGGCAATTGGCTTTGAATGTTCTATAATGATTATACTGTCTCATTTGAACAAAGAGGATATGTTTTCATAATGTGTCCTAAAATACAGATATGCAGAGACAAAGCTAGAGGTGAATCTAACGGCAGGCGTAGCAATCGATAGATATCACGCTGGGAATATCTTTAAAGGAAGTCTGCTTAGTTCTGTCTTTCAGACATTCGCATGTGGTCTGAAGTTATAGCTTTTCTTATACATTTTATGACCAAGCTTTTTGGACATTTGACCGCCACTTTCCAATCACTACTTGAACACCCCACTCACTTAGCTATAGCCTTTACTATTTGTTTTAGCTTTCCACTACAGAAAAGTGAAGCTGAAGAACTGAAGCACAACATGCTGTTGGCATTACACTTCATCCCAATAGTGTTCATTAGTGATGAGATAAAGGCTCTATCCAGGCCACTCCTGTTCTTATGCACCAAACATACTGTATCTTGGTCATGCTATAAAAGGACTTTATAGTATCTTTTTAAAATGCAAGGTCACTCTACACACATCTACACTGATCAGACATGACAATAATGCCACTGGTAGGTAAATACTAACATATATCATTGTTTGGGATATATAGTATTACTCCACAAGTGACCTGTCAGGTTAGGGTTAATGTGTTGGAAGCAGGAAAAATGGGGAGCATAAGAATCTGTCTTCCTATTACCATCTCAGGGAGTTTTTCCTTGCCACTGTCACCCTCGGCTTGCTCACCAGGGACAAACTGACCATTTTGATTCATACACATTCACATTTCATACAAACTTAAATAATTCTTTTGATTGTTTAAAGCTGCTTTGTGACAATGAAAATTGCTAAAAGCGCTATACAAATAAAATTGAATTGAATTGTATAGTATCTATACTTCTTCTCTAGTAATTAATGTGAATATTTTTGACACCACTGGTCCTGACACACTGCAACAATTGTTCAAGAATGGTTTAAGGAACATGACGAATAGTCGATAAAGTGCTTTGTAAGTTTCAATTCCTATTTTACATAACATTTTATGTAAATAACATTTTAAACCATAACCGGAAATGTTCTTTTTGAACCAAATCCTCAGCACCAAGTTTAGAATCCACATCGAACTACTGTATTACCAAAGAACCCAATGTAGTACATGATGTTCCTGATAATAACCTTTCAACCTCTGGCACTAATGACAGCCACTGCTAGAGTGAAACACACCTATAAAAACATCCAATGTTCCATGAAACTTATCCATCCATCTTAAAATGTTAATATTTTACCACTGTCGTGCAATTATTCATAGATAATAAAGAAGGAAGATAAATGGAACTATTTGAAGATCGAGATGAAAGGAATGGCTCTGATATTTCTCCATGCAGATTCATTTCATTCAGTTGTTTAGTTTAATCAAACCATTATTTGAAACAGTGGGTAAGTGCAATGACGTCATTGGTCAATCACACACACTCGCACCCTACGGGAAACCTTTGCACAGGGAGAACCCGAGATCTGTTTGGACCCCAGGCAAAAGAAATTGGCATTTATCACTATTATCTAAGCAATAATAAATATTAATAAATAAGTTTTTAAGTCAGGGAGAGCCCCCTACTGCCTTGGAAACCCTAAGCAATTGCCTGCCTTGACAAACAGCGAGCGCTCCTGGGGAGAACATGAAATCTCCATGCACGTAGCCTGGAGGTGGGATTTGAACCCCCAACCATTGTGTAAAACAACAGTGCTCCAATAATACAATTATTTAATCATTCAAATAATGAATGTTATCTTATGCACTTTCGGCAGGAAAATTATTGTGTCTATAATAAGTATTGACAAAAAAACACAAGGCACTTTCTTATTCTACTAATTACTGCCCCCCCTCGCCCCCCCCTCAAAAAAATAAAAAAAACATGGACCACACAAACATTACTTCCTCCATGCCCTCTGCGGTAGTTCCTCTTTCCTCTGCGGTAGTCCATGTAATTGCCTCCACACTGATGGAGACCTTCATTGCTACCTGAATGTTTAATAGCTCTAAAAGTCTGTCGGAAATGATATTAAATTTGCTTTAAGTGAGGTCATTCTGTGATTCAGCCTTCAGTATTTAACTCAATCTGGGTCCTTGCACTAAATCACACACCAGATGTGAGCTGAACAGAGAGCGTGCAGAGAGTTATTACTTTTGTTTTGCTCGAGAAACCCTGCAGGCTAACCGAATCAACAGTTGTCGGACAACAATGGTCGAATGTTCTAGAGCAGAAAATGACTCTTTATTTCTTTACTAATTTGCGGAGCCTGCCCAGTACCTCTCCCAGTGCAATAAAAAAGGAGCTTATTTAGTGTTTATGCACCAATGAATTGTAAGGTTTTACTCAATGGTATGAGGATTTGGATATGGTCCAGGAAATGGGGCATTATTTACACACGGATGCAGGAAAAGATTTTAAATTATCCAGATGAGCTCAGAATTTAAACAGATCTCAAATTCCAAGCTTGCTGCACATCCTTCTCCGGAAATCTAAACATACTGTAAGTGCACCACCAAAGTAGCACAGTATAAACAAAGACAGGTCTGTAGATGAAATTGTAGGTGCAAGAGATTCGTCTTGTTGGCATTTCGACACACAATCCTGAAACTAATGCTGTGTGGATCCCGTGATGCTTTCCGACACGCTCCTTATCAGTACTCTTTAGTTACGATTCACTGATGCGGCTAATTATGTCTCGATATCTGAGTCGCTTGGAATAGTACAATATGTTAGCAGTAGCAAGAATCATACAATGTGTTAGACAGCAGTTTAGGAAGTTGTTGGAAAAATATCCATTTATCGTCTATACTTGTTATCACGTGTACAGGGTCGCAGGGGTCTGGAACAAATTCCAGAAGACTTTGGGCAAAAAGCATGGTAAACCCAGGACAGGTTGCTAATTAATCTCAGGACACATACACCACGCCAATTAACCTAATCTAACCAATTAGTCTTTTCACTGTGGGAGGGAACCGGAGTAGCCAGAGGAAATCTACTAAGTGATCTACTGGTGAGAAACAATCACCAAAAAGGTACGTTTTAAAAACAAATGTCATTTCAAGCTGTAGTGTATTTCACTTAGATCGCTGCACTACACTGAAATGCAATTAATGTTGAATGCCAGCCCAAAGCTTTACTCGGGGGCATGGTTTTGATCAAAGAAGCAGAGGTTGGCTCCAGGGTTGGGGGTTTGGATTTTGTATCTGGTCTGCATGCATGGATCTGCTCAGTGATTGATGGGTTTCCTCCAGTTTCTCCTACAGTTTAAAGACACGTGTTATAGGCTGATTTGGTGTTTACAAATTGTCCGTAGTGTATGATTGGGGGTATAATTGTGTGTACCTCCCCTAAAACAATGACCACGGGTGTAAAGTCATATGTAATTGTAGTTAACCATCACTTTGTAATGTCAGCTTAAATGTACAATGGTGGCCAAAGGTATTAAGATAAACCTGCAATTAAATGTATTAATGGCATTTTCATTTTTTTTTTAAATAATGAAAATCACAATAATAATAAGAATGATTTGTCATTTTAATGCAATGAAACTGCTATGCTACAGTCAACATTTAATATGAAGTCCTAACCTGCTGGATCCAGCTGGAGTCAAAAATATCAAAAATAACCATTGTCACAGTTTAGTTAATTAGCACAACTCTTCAGGCTAGAGCTAATTAGTGACGTCACCAGTTTGGTGCACAGGGAGAACTATAATACATGGCATATGTTGGCTTTGTACATTTGGCCAACATTCTGTACAGTATGTGTGTATGGATGGATTTATGTATGTGTGTTATGTATTATGGATGTATGCATGTGTGTACATATGTATTTACAGATGGATGGATGTATGGTTGGATGTATTTATAGATGGATGGATGTACAGTATGTACTGTATGGATGGATGGATAGATGTATTTAAACAGTAGATGTATGTATGTAGGTATGGACAGATGGATGGATTTATGGATGTATGGATGGCTGATGTATTTATGGACGTATGTATAAAGGATAGAGGGAGGGATGGATGGATGGATTTATGTATGTATGAATGGATGGATGGATGGATGGATTTATTGAACTAATGACCTGGAAGAATAATCTTCCAGTATGCAAGGTCATCCATTATAACCGAACACTAAAGGTTTTATATTATAACCATATAGCTAACATAAAACCTGTTTTATACTATGTTTATGCTAACTACAGTGTGGTGGTTTGCTCATCCATTTCCAGTTTTCATAAATTTTGCATTGAAATGTCTTCTGTATAATCTTATAAACATACACAAAAGTCAATCTCTCTCTACCACTGCGAATTTATTAGATTTATTTATTTATTTTATATTTAAATTTAATATATTCCTATTGTCATTTAAATTCATATACACTTATGCACCTGGATAAGTTTGTTGACCTTCCAACAGAATGTCAGAGCTATTTCTCTCGCACTTAATTGCTTTTTAAATGCACGATTGTCCAGCTAAAGAGCTTTAAAAAATATATATAAAAAGAGAGAGAAAACATTTAAATGATTACACCCACTACATACAAATTAAACTAACCATATTAGATTTGAAAAAATGACTAAAGTCTTTTCTTTTTAAACATTTTATTCAGGTTAACAGCTTGTAAATGGCTTTTAATTACTTTCTATCATGATGTCTGAACCTCCTGAGAGAGGATTTTTCTTAAGATAACATAATTTATTGTCTCATGGTAACAAATGCTTTCTTAAATTCAAATTTAGAAAATAATCTGAGTAACTGTTAAAGGACACTGTTTAAAGGAATTATTATTATTTTATGAATAATTTTTCAAATAAATTTGCTTGTCAATCACCTGGGGGCTGTAATCAGATTTATAGTGCAGGAGGTGGAGTTAATACTAAAATCGGGCATATGTACTGTACTCACTGTATTATTGCAGACATCAGACTGCAGACTGAAATTCTGCTTAGCCAGCTGTACATAAAGTTTATGATTATTATTTTTTAGTCTATTCTACTTAAACTCTTTCTATTTATGCTGTACAGGAGCCTATCCCAGGAGACCTTGGGCACGAGCCAGGGTACTTTTACAATTTCTCGTTACTAGAACCAAGAGCCCCATTGTGGTCTATAAGGACACAATTTTTCAATGTTGGAAATAATATATGTTTTAAGACATAAAACGTACAGAACGGTAAAATAGGCAAATATTAAATGTGCAAAGATTTATGTCGTGTTATCCTGTAGGTGCTGGTATTTGAGCTTCAATATTGCACGAGTCTTTTATGTGGAAAATATCTCACAGCTTGAGGGAATATGATGTTTGCTCATCTGATAGAACATGCTCTTGTAATGTTTTCCTCATGGCAGGGGGATAAACAAATCACAGCCGTCTCAAGGATTTTAATAACATGCTGCAAGGCCTTACGCTCCCTAGCTGTGCAGTTGCTATGCCAGACTTCGATGTTGAACATCACATTTTTTTCAATAGTAGCTGCTAGCTGTTAGTAATTCTGTTAGCTGGCTAACATCACAGCGCAGTGACACAGTGAGCAGCATTGCCACTTTGCAGGCCCTGGTTTGTTCCTAACCTCGATGTCGAGCCTCAGAGTTTTGTTAGTTCCTCAAGGGAACAATGGATTTCCTTTGGTTTCTCAGATTTCCTAAACTGCATAGGTCCAGTAGGTGGTTTGACTGAATTGAAAAAGAATCCCTAAACATGAAAAATTTTAAGAATGTTAATTGAGCTTTTAATTTCCTCAGTGTGTTGGCATCAACTACCATTTGAGCACAGAAGCATAGCTCATTATAAATTATATATAATTTCATGTACCTTAGGCTGCACATTGGCATAGGATTGTCTTCAGGGTCTCACACCTTCAGGATCCGGATTTGGTTCCCACTTTGCGGCCTGTATTCATGGAGTTTAAATCTTCTCCCTGTGCTTAGTGGGTTTTCTCTGGGTACTCCGGGTTTCCTCCTGTAGCCCAAAAACATGCAAATGAGGTCTTCCCAAATTGCCGATTTCAGGTTCGTTTCATCGTTCCAAAACATGAAACATAATTTTATCCATATCTGAACCTCTTCCTCATGGTGCTGAGCCACATAAAAAACAGCCCTACCTAATACAGCCTCTTTTCTAAAACTAGCCTCTAAACTGAAACTAGCTGAAATGCAAATATATGTTCATATATTATATAATGTATACAGTGGAACATAAATTGTTCCGGAAATGTCCCTGTATATCAAAGCACTTATAAATCAAAGCGACTTTCCATATAAGAAATAATGGAAACTCAGATGATTCCTTTCACAACCCAAAAATATCCATAGAAGAATAATTAACACAAAATATAAAGTAAAAATGTACTTAGCACTGCACCCTGCACCTCCAGGGCCTGGGTTAGATTCTCTGTAATTATTATAATTTACTTGATATAATAACTTTTGTGAGAATAAAAATTTTACTATGTCCATGAATACTACATAAAAAGTTAATTCAGCTTGTATTTTATGTACAGTAACACATTATTGTTAGTCGGTTTTCTCATAGATAGATAGATAGATAGATAGAAGCAGCGTTTTGTAATGCAGCACTCAGACTGATGGGTTTTCCTATTTTGTATGTCTCAATTACATTTTGTTTACACAAAAATATGTTTTAAAAAGTAGCCAAAAAGCTCTATCTTGGCTTTAACAAACCATAACACGGTCGAGTTACTTTATCCAAAAAACCTATACATGTGAAAAATACTTATTTTTCTTAGAAGCTCCGGAGGTTTCTTTGGTGTTCTTTTCACCAATTCTGGAGGGACATTCTGTTCATATAATGTCAGTGTTGTACTTAAATTTCTGTGCTTGTTCATGGTGTCCTTTACAGTAAACCATCAAATTTTTTCATAATTATTTTACACATCTCTCTTGATTGATTCAACCATAAGATCATGTATCATTTGTTATATTTTTCTATCAAGAAAAAAAAACTAACTAAATAAACATCCTTTTTTTAAATTATATTTGGAATTCATCAAAATCATTTCATTGATAAGAAGTGGATGAGATTACTTTACTCACACATGATTTTGACTATGATTGGTTAATTCTGATCTACTTCTCACATTATAAAATAGTGTACAATATCATGGAGGTACTGTATTAATGACGGGCATGCGCCTAAGTCTTTTCACGCTCCTCACTCACTCCAAAGACTCACTAGGTAGGTGACCTCCTATTCTGCAGGTGTGTAAAGGGCTGGGGTCGCTAGATTGGGTACAGCTGCTGTATAATTTTAAATGGATCTCAGCCTTCCTCCATGCTGAAAAAGCGACTCGAGGAGCTTAGCTCAGGTGTCCAAGGGCCAGGAAGCAAGAACAATGTGCTTGTGAGCGGGGGGATTGTTCAAAAGAAAGTGGACTGAACACCAGACTGTGGTTACCGTAGAAACGACAGTCAATGTTGGCTGTGATCGCGTTAGACTTCCATATGAGACCACACCCAAGAAGAGCTGGACGGGGCTGGTTGGCCACATTGTTGAGAGCCTCATCAAGGAGCCAGCAGGAGCCGCTGCCCACCCTTACCTTCTTTCCTTTCTCTCTTGTTAAAATCCTTAACTTTTACCAAATAAAATTACCCTAAGGCCTCAACTCGTGTCTGTGGCCCCAATTCAAAGATCTTACAATACACTCAACCCTAACCAGGTATTTGTTTTTCACTTGAACTTAAGGGTGAAAAAGCAAAAACCTAAATAGCATCCTTGAAGGCCTATAATAGTTCTTTATCTTAAATCTGTCGGTTTTTAACATTCTTTTTGCCAGGAAAACATGCAAACAGGAGCAACTATAATCACGCCACTATTGCTTACCTACATTACATTATCGAAACCTACACTGCCTGAATAAGCCCCAGAGTAGACGCTGAGGATGCAGGACAAAGGATATAGCAAAAAGGATAAAATCTCTATTCTATTGTTATGAGAAATGTAAGGTCGCTGGCAAACAAAATGGATGAACCCTGTGCACTGACCAAGAAACAGCAGGAATATCTTAAATGCAGTGTTATGTGCTTTACTGAGACCTGGCTGCAGAAGCTAATCCAAGACTCGCACTCCACCATCACGCCTCACTAGCTTTCCTAGCACACTCAGGTTGGTGTGGATAATGCCATAATTGATCTTCTTCAATCAGCTCTTGTTCACCTAGATAAAGCAGGCAGCACTATGAGAATGATGTTCTTTCATGATTTCTTCAGTGCTTTTAACACCTGTACTGCTGCAAGAGAAGATCCAGAAGATAGAAGTGGACATCTCCACATCCATTGGTGTGGGAGAAACCACCACATCAAGGCCAACATCAAGGAGATGCTTGTGGATCTCAGGAGGACTTAACCTACACCAAACACAATTTTACAATCTGGGTAAGGAAGTGGAGTTGGTGAAAGGCTACAGATACCTTGGAGATCAACTTGACAAGAGACGGGACTGGAAATTGAACATAAATGCTGTCTATAGAAAAAGACAAAACAGACTCTGCTTTGTGAGAAAACTCGGGTCCTTTAATGTCTGTAGCAAAATGTTACAAATTGTTTAGCAGTCCATTGTTGCCAGTGCAATATGGAGCAACGGCATCTGAAACAGTGACATTCTGTCACTACTGAAACATATCTCAATACTGGGATGTGCTTGATGTTGGTAATGGAGTAAAGAATGCTTGAACATTATTTACTTGAACATACTCCTCACATGTCCTCCACAACCTGCTGGCTAAACCGCAGAGCAGTTTCAACAAGAAAATACTTCAGCTGTGATAAAGCACGCAACAGGAAGTCTTGCCTGCTGGCTGCAATTAGAGGTTACAATAACTCTGCCCTGTCAGGATAGGGATCTCCTTCTCTGAGAACTTTACTATGAATATGGTCATATACATTTTGTTTTGTACTGTATTTATTAACCAACTGTTGAATCTGTTAATATCCCATAAAAGCTTTTTAAGTATCTGCCTGTATATACAGTATATATCATTGTGTAACAGTTTTTACAAATTTGGGAACATATTACCTCCTTAATGTCCAGTTCTTAGGGTCTTATCTGACTGCACTATTGTAAACAGTTTATCATAGGTCTTAGTCTCAGTCTCTTGTATTCCCTTTTTGGTAATACTTTTTTAACCTCTTTTTTTTCATAGTGATTTTTTAAATTAATTTTTTACCTAGCTCTTACAACCTATTTGTTTGTGTCTTGTGCAATCCATAAAATGACTGGCATAACATTATCATTTCCCTTTGGGATAAATAATGTTCTATTAAAGTACAAATCTATCTATCCAGTAAGCCAAATTTAGCCCATTATAGAAAATACAGCCAGCAAATCAGGTTAGATGACACAAATTAAATTTTATAACAAAATACATCGTGAAATGTCTTTCTGGTGTTGTTTTTCCCTGTTTTTTTCTTAGTTTACTTTGGCTTTTCTTGACTGGACCAGAAACTTTGCTTCTTTTAACATCGCTATGCTAATGACACACAACCACTTTTTTTTTTTTTTTTTTTTTTGAAAGACAGGTCTAAAGTCCATTCAGCAAACCCAGTTAAACAGCTTTGGAAGCTTATTGATTAGTTATACCACAGTAAATGTATTTTTAATGTGCCATAGTGATTGGTCAGAATTTGCTGCAGTGGAACCTTGGATTACGAGCATAATTCATTCCGGAAGTGGGCTCCTCACTCAATCACTTGATTTAAAACACTCGTAAATCAAAGCTAATTTCCTCATAGGAAATAATGGAAACTTAAGTTATTCTTCCACAGCCCCCCCTGTGGATGGTGAAAAAACTAATATAAAAATAATGAATACCAAATATAAAGTCAAAATAAAACAAATGAACCTACAACCTTTAAAAAGAATCGTGACAGAGCAGTGTTTCTGTGTAGAGCAGAGAGTATGTGTGTGTAAAGGCATGAAGAGGAGCTGGGGAGGAGGTGTGTTTGTGTGTGAAGGGGCACGGTGTCAAATTACATGCATTGAACAGACATAACTTTTAACCTTGCTGACCCAGGAAGTGGAAGAAAAGAGATCCTTAACCTCTCTAATGAGACTTTCTTTTGCTTTATGCGTGCGCACACATGTTTTATAATAAACAGTACACGCGCGCTGTACACACACGCATACACACAAAATAAAAGATGTTTTATGTGCACACACATGATCACAGTGTTACAGTAAACAGTATACATGTTCACGGATGTTGGTTATACCAATAAAAGACGCACACTAACACCGACCAGGGGATATGATTACCCACAATTCCGCAGTGCAAGAGAGAGAAAATCCATTGGCTCAGTTGTGATCACGTGACGCTCGGCATAAAAAAACAAGAAGTGCATGCATGCTACTTAGTACTCGTTAACCAAGCCTTGTTCGTTTTTTCAAGTCAAAATTTATTAAAAAAATGTTTGTTTGTCCTGCAGAACACTCGCAAACCGCGTTACTTGCAATCCGAGGTTGCACGGTATTTAGTTTTCTATTAACTGCATGGCACTAAAACTAGTACTGTGAAAAATAAATTTGCATGCTAAATCCATTCTGTAGAATTTATTTAAAGATGGTGGCTGACAGCATACAACGAGTAGACCAATCACCAAGCCACAGAACAAAAAGATTGATTCTTGTCTCTAGTGGGGACATATGCTAAAGTATTTACTCGCCTGCCATTACTTGCATATCAACTTGAGTAACATCCACATTTTCATCCATAGGGTTTGATATAATGTTGGGCCACCCTTTATAACAGCTTCTACCCTTCTGGAAAGGCTTTCCACAAAAGTTTAGGGCTGTGTTTATGAAAATTTGTAAGCATTCTTCTAGAAGCGCATTTGTGAGGTCAGAAACTGGTGTTGGACGAGAAGGCCTGGCATGCAGTCTCTGGTATCACCAGTGCACAAGTCATCATATTAAATCCTAGGGATTAGGAATTGGATGATGTTTAAGTTCATATGCATGTGAAGGCAGGCAAGCGAATACTTCTGGCAATATAGTGTATGTCCACACTCCACGCCCAACTGAGGATGTCACTATGACCTCACTCCACCTCCTTGCTTTACTGAGAACTTTGCTTTGCTAAGAATGTTGCTAAGAATGCTTTGCTTCTTTTTTGGTGTGTACTATATGTCACCTCCCCACTTGCTTCATAGGGAACTTTGCAGTCCCCTCTTGCTTTGAGGAGAGTGTGACTCCCTGTTCAGCTTCACCGAGGATTTTGCTCCTTCATCTTGCATCGTGAAGACCCTTGCTCCCCCTCTCAACATTGTGCCTCTGGCTCTACCTTAAACTTTTCTCCCGGGTGCCCTCCTGGCTGTCTTTCCTGAGACCACCCAGTTTATGAAGTGACTGGTTTGTGTTTGTTGAATGTATCTTTGTCTCATGTTTGTCATGTCTAACCAGTGCTTATACCAAGTCTAAAGTCTATAATAATATAAGTCTAAATAATATAAATAAAAAGAAAGGATTTGTTTATGCATTGGTCAAAACTTGTTCTTACAATGCTATCTTTTCAGCATTGTTTCAGACCCGGAACCAGTCTCAGAAAATTTTCTATTTGTACTGTCTGTCTGTCTGTCTGTCTGTCCAACCAGATTTTGTCACACCATCACGCAAAACCGGCTGGACCGAATTTAATTAAAACTTTGCCAGTACTTGGATTTTTTTCTAAAGTTAAACCTGCGCCACAAGTCAAAATGTTTTGAGTAGAAGGGAAGTTGAATAACAGTAACGTACAGTAGTATTACCAGATTACAAACCGGACGTTTTGACAGCAAATGTGCAAAAAATTCTTTTGCAGTAAGAATAATTTTACACCTTTCATGTTCACATATATATAATTAATATTACAGTAAAAGTATTTATTGAAATTAATACTAATAATAATAAGATTAATTTGTAACAAACATATTTATCACTTCCCCCACTATTTAACATACACGATAGTGAATATGAGCTTCCACACACACTGTCTTTCTGTACGACACTGTATAAGGGCTTAAACCTGAATTAATAGTATCACTGATTAAATTTAATTCAAATCTTATTTTTAGCTTTGATCTTTTAACTATTTTTTAATCTCTTTTTACTGTTATTAACAGATACTTCAGCTTGTAATAATATATATGTAATATATATAAACAAAGAAGGACTAAATCTTTATTGGGACGTCCAAGCACAACCTGATTATGGACAAGCTTTATTTCTTTCACCTGACCAAGGAATCTGCTTCATGACATTAAAAGAACATGACCTTTCCTGACTATGAAATCTGCTCCAGTTCTTGTAAAGCTATAATCATTTCCAGATTGGATTCATTTCTACTTCATATGCCACTTCTGCCCTTTAAAGCAGTAGGAACACTTCAGCAGGCCTGGTTCATAACCTGCAAAAGCTGTCTCATGTGTCTCACTGAAATAACTCCACTGCTTTTCTCTAGTAGCACTTTTATCCTCATTTTCCACATTTTTTTCTCACATTCTCCTTGTGTTTCCTTTCATGCCAGCTCAAGTCTTTAAATTCACCATGCCAGGGGAAGTGGGTGTCTTCTCAAAAGCATCTCTGTGTTGCAAGATCTCACTGCGTCTTTGTCATCATTGCTTGGTAGTGAAATAATGAGCTGACCTGCCAGGCTGTAGAACTGAATTTTCTACATTACTCCAGTGCAGGTACAGTATAAAGAGTTGTATACAATTGTTGCTGCTGTTGGTTTTTTTTCAGTTTTAAACAATTTTCTTTGTAGTATTTAGATTTTTTTTGTATTTGTGGTTTATGAACCTAATGATTTGAAAGATTAATAATTGTTTTGCTAATGTATCGATTGCTCATTGCATTCACTTAATATCTTATAATTATGACATCCTGATCTCATACTGTAATTATGACTTACTATCTTATAATTATAAGATATTATCTCATAATTATGACTTAGTATCTCATAATTATGACTTACTAACTCATAATTACGAGATAAGGTGGAACAGTTTGTAACAGGGGACTATTTTAGCGCATGGCATTGGAAACGAGTTACTGCAATCTTTTGCCCGGAAGTACGGAAGTGCATGACCTATCCCTACATTTGTCAAAATCATGAGATCAGGATCTTATAATTATGAGATAGTAAGTCATAATTATAAAATAATAAGTCATAATTATGAGACATCAAATCATTATTATGAGTAAGTCATAAATATGACATCAGGATGTCATAGTTATGATATATTAAGTCATAATTATAAAATTATTTATTTATTAATTTATCTCAGGGAGTTTTTCCTTGCCACTGTCGCCGTCACCCTTGGCTTGTTCATCAAAGACAATCTCATTATTTTCTAGACACATTTTTCTCACACATAAACGCTTCCATAAATATTCTTTTCGAACTTTCTTTTCATTTTTCGTTAAGCTGCTTTGAAACAATGACCATCGTTAAAAGCACTATATAAATGAAATTGAATTGAATGGAATTTAAGTTTAGTTTAGTTAAGTTTTGTTCTTTATTAGCTTTTTTAATATTGAAAGAGGTTCATACAAACTTCAGCACAGTTTTTAACAGCCTTATCTTATAATGTTTTTGGTACAAAAAAAAAAAAAAAAAAAAACACTTCAGTCTTACCACCCAGATCCAACACTTCTTTACTTTTTTTTGGAAGTCTGCCTCGAGTACAGTATATAGTAACTCCAGCCCATAATCTTCCCATAGCATCATAATTGGCACCTTTCTCTGAAAGTGGTTTTGGGCAGCATGATGAGAGGAGGAGGTGAGATGCTTTGGCACCCTGCACAGGGTGAAGGCCCTGAAGACAGAGAAGGAAGGAACAAAAATGAGAAAAAAAAAATTATGGTGAAAGCTGGTGTGTGCCTTGAATCTTTGGATTCCCTTCTACTGGGGTTTATAAATTGAATCCTAGACTTCTTCCTTGCAGCAGACCAATTTATTTTTTTGCTGGTATCCATGGAAACCAGCAGAGGCTGATGGGATATGTGAAATGGTATAGTTTTTAAAGGAACCCAGAAAAGAAACACGAGCAGCATGTAGATTTAAAAGTTTTTAGTGTTTCAGTTTGTTAATATCCATCCATACATCCATCCATTATCTCTAGCGCTTATCCTGTGTTGGGTCATGGGGTACACACACCTTGGATGGGGTGCCAAGCATGGGTAAAAGTAGTCCAGTGCGGTCCAATACTGCATACCACTAAAAAATTTAGTCTGCAGAAACGGAAGGAGATTAATAGAAACACTTTGTCTCCTAAGTCATTTGTTTTTAGTAGTGCCTTTCTTTGGAAGGTTTGCACCAAATCCATAACACACCCTGGAATTTGGACTTGAGGCCATTACAAGACACTATGCAGTTGAGCGTATCTGCTCACGTAAATGGTTTCAGATATTGAAAGGACTCAAAAACTGGAGAAAATCCAATCAAATACTGAAATAAAAACGTGCACAATCTAACATAGAGAGTAACCTGAGATCGGTTTTGATGCAGGGATTTATTACCATAAGTACATAAGATAAATATATATATAAGTAAAACGGCGGCACGGTGGTGTACTGGTTAGCACTGTCGCCTTGCACCTCCAGGGTCTGGTTTTGATTCCCGGCCAGGCTCGATTCCCATCTCTGTGCATGGAGCCATGTTCTCCCTGTGCTTATTGGGTTTCCTCCGGTTTCCTTCCATAGTCCAAAGACAGGTACATTAGGCTAATTGCTGTTCCCAAATTGCCCGTAGTGTGTGAATGAGTGTGTAAGTGTATGTGTGTGGTCTGCGATGGATTGACACCCTGTCCAGGTTGTATCCTGCCTTGTGCCCTAAGCCTCCTGGGACAGGCTCCGGACACTACGTGGAGATACAGTGGCATTATTTAGGCTTACGCCTTACCAGACTTTAGGTGTAAGCCTAAATAATGCCACTGTATCTCCATTTACTGTCCGTTTTAAGAACATGCAAACTCCATGCACACAGGACGGGAAAAAAAAGACTCAAGCCACCAATCCTGGAGGGTGACACTTTCCCGTTGCATGTTCTCCCTGTGCACGTTGGGTTTCCTTCAGAGTCTTGTTTAACTAATGGCTCATTCATGCATTTATCTAAACAGTGCTTTAGTTAATAAATTAATTAAATGTAAGAATAGAAGCTTTGTAACTTTAACCGTGGCATGGGTATCGATACGGTTGGTTTGAATAGTTTAGAAACTGCGGATCTTCTAGGATTTTTACATAGTGTACTGTACAATATCCTACAAATCTCTAGAATTTATATAAAATGATGAAAAAAAGAAGAAGAAGAAAAAAACATTGACTGAGACAAATTTGCAGATGGTAACACCTTGTTGATTGAATGTCAAAGGAAAAGGGCCAGATGAATGATCAGTGAGTGTGTGCTATAATATATACAGTAAACAGTATATAAGAGATCCTATAGCAACAAAGCCTCATCCTTTAAAGGCAGCTTTGTGTTTCTCATATGAACGAATTTATATCCCTGTCTCGAGATCAAGAATTCAGAACTTTTATTTTTTTGTAATTTTTGTGATTTGCAGCCTTGTCTAAAAACAAATAGCTTTCGTATCAATCTTTCATATTTTTATTCTTTCACACTCACACACACTCACACACACACCTTTATTTCATCACTGCTCGGAGTAAATAAGGCTCTGCCCTTGTGACCTTCTGCACAAAATCTGCTTCTGGCTTTCTTTTTTTTTTTTTTAACCCAGGTAAAATTGGCAGCTGAGATTTTATTATAATTGTTTTTTTTTTTTCCTATGGCCAATCCAGAGATCTGTTCTTGCTTCATAGAGCAGAATTACTAGTTAGCGGAAAGGTCATCATGCTTTCATATACTTCAGGAAGCATTAAGGGTGCAATCCATTCCAGTAAACACACACACACACACATATAAACACACACACACACACATGTGCGCATGCGCACCGACTAGCGTTTGGTCTGGCTGATCACATATCAACAGCAGACTTTGTAGACAGTTCTGCAGGGTTGCCACGGTTACACAGCTACACCTATCCATGATGGGTAATAAAGTACTTAAAGTGAATTTGATTTATCTCTCTTTCTCTCTCTCTCTCTCTCTGTGAGTATGATGGTTGTACATAAGCATTTGCACTCATGCACATACCACATTGGCCATGTTATATTTATAAGCAATTGTTTATGTATGAGGTAACATCCCCTCACCATACAGTACCTCAGCAGGCTATGTACTGTAAGTCAGATACTGCATGTTTATTTAAAGGTGACCTATTATTCAAAGTTCACTCTCAGACATTTAGATGGGTCTCCAGTGTGTATGTACAAGCAAAAAAATGTGTGAAAAAAAAACATTTAATGCTTTGTATGGAATGGAACAAGGCTTTAATAATCAATGTTTTTTTTTAATCCAATTCTCGACTGTGACATCATATAAGAAAAATCCCTCCCATGGGTTGTTGCTCAGCTCTGTAGGGCGTGGCTCACCAGGAGCTTGTTTACATAGACACTGAAACACCACACAGGGAGAAGTGAAACAAAGGTGTTTGAGGTTATTAAAATATTAATAATATAAATAATAATACATTATCTGAGGCATATTACAGCTGAGCAATATTCAATTCAATTCAATTTTATTTATATAGCGCTTTTAACAATGGTCATTGTCCCAAAGCAGCTTCACAAAGATGAAAGAAATTCATAAAAAAAAATATATAATAATAATAATAAATTGTGTATGTGTGAGAAAAATGTGTCTAGATAATAACGAGATGAATGAACGAAATTTCTCTGATGAGCAAGCCAAGGGTGACGGCGACAGTGGCAAGGAAAAACTCCCTGAGATGGCAATAGGAAGAAACCTTGAGAGGAACCAGACTCAACAGGGAACCCATCCTCATCTGGGTGATAACAGATAGAGATGATATAACACCATGTGTGTTGTGCAGCTGAAAGAACAATATAACAAAATTTTTTTAAATTAACATGAAGTCCAGTTCAATATAGGGATGAGGCAGTAGGTGCAGAGGGCAGATGGGGTCTGGATCACTGGAAGCACAGGAGCAGGATGTGTAGCTCCAATCATAATAAAGCAGAATCCAGCTGGATGCCTCGAGATGGGTAGAAAAATACAGAAAAGATGGAGAGAATTAGCGTAGTTGCCATTTAAAATAGATGTACTGGAGTATGAGGTTATGGGATGAGTTACGCGTATGCCAGATTAAAGAGATGCGTCTTGAGTCGACTTTTAAACTGGGAAACTGTGTCTGAGCCCCGAACACTGTCTGGAAGGCTATTCCAAAGTTTTGGAGCTAAATATGAAAAAGCCCTACCCCCTTTTGTAGATTTTGAAATTCTGGGAACTACAAGAAGTCCAGAGTTTTGTGATCTTAAGGGACGTGGTGGATTATAGCGTATCAGAGGACTGGTGAGGTATGTGGGAGCTAAACCACTTAAAGCCTTGTATGTAAGTAGTACTATTTTGTAATTAACTCTAAATTGAACAGGTAGCCAGTGCAGGGATGATAATATCGGGGTTATATGATCATATTTTCTGGATCTAGTGAGAACCCTGGCGGCTGCATTTTGGACTTTTCTGCCTCAGATACTGATAGGATGCTCCTAAGTTTGGCAATATTTCTAGGATGGAAAAAGGCTGTTTTTGTGATATTGGAAATATGATTTTCAAAGGACAAGTTACTGTCTTATATTATGCCCAGATCTTTTACTGTTGAGCTAGTAGTAACAGTACATCCTTCTAAACGCAGGCTGAATTGTGAAAGCTATTTCATATATCCCATCCACTTTGAGGGTGCTCTGGGACCTGTGTTAACTTTATAAGAAATTGTAAAATATGAGTCCTTTAAAAGGATGTGTGGCATAGTAGTTAGCATATCGCGCCTCCAGGATCGAGGGTTCGATTCTCACCTTGGGTCTTGTCTGGGTTTCGCCCCCCCCCCCCCCCCCCCCATTATATGTATACATATACACTGTTTTGAGCAAAAGTTTAGGCACCCCTTGATAAATAATAGATTTTGGTGATTCTTTTTTTTTTTTTAAAGATGTTAGCACAGTCTCTCCTGGAAATGGAAAAAATGCACAAAAAAATGTCAGCAAACATTTTTGCAAAGTTACTTCTTATGCCATAAATTCAATAAAAATAAAAGATTAAATATTATTATGGCACTGTGCATAAGTTTGGGCACCCTAAAAGTTCCAGAGTCTCAGATTCTTTTTACAAGATTTCAGACCTTAATCACCTTGTTAGATACCTGTATGATGCATGTCAACAGCTGTCATTAGTAAATGCCAGTTTCAAAGCTTTACAAATACTTTGACTCTTCAAACCTTGTGCACACTTGCGGACACTCAACAACCATGGGTTCCTCTAAGCAGCTGTGTAAGACTCTGAAAATGTTTTTGATGCCCACAATGCAGGAGAAGGCTACAAGAAGATAGCAAAGTGTTTCAGCTTGCAGTTTCCATAGTGAGGAGTTTAATCAAGAGATAGCAGTTCAGGGGAACTGTAGAGGTCAAAATGAGATCTGGAAGACCAAGAAAACTCTCAGAGAGAACTGCTCATATGCTGGTCAGAAAGACAGCAAAACCCCCATTTCACGGCAAAAAACCTGCAGGAAGATTTAGCAGACTCAGGAGTGGTGGAGCACCGTTCCACAAGATCTTCATGGAAAAGTCAGCAGAAGAAAACCTTACCTGCGTCCTCATTATAAAATCCAACATCAGAAGTATGCAACAGAACATGTACAGAAACAAGTGCTGTAGACTGATGAAGGTAAAATAGAACTCTTTGGCCACTATTTGGGGTTGTGTTGCAGCCAGTGGGAAACATTGCAAAAGAAAAGAGGATGGTTTCTACAACTGTACAATAATCCTGAACATACCTCGAAATCCATTATGAAACACCTCAAGAGACGCAAGCTGAAGGTTTTGGAACGACCATCACAGTCCCCTGATTTAAACATCACTGAAAATTAGTGGGTAGATCTTAAAAGAGCTATGCATGCAGGATGACCCAAAGAATATTACAGAACTAGAAGCCTTTTGCAAGGAAGAATGGGAGAAAATCCCAAGTACAAGAATTGAAAGACTTTTAGCTGGATATAAAAAGCATTTGCAAGCTGTGATATCTGCCAGAGGAGGTGTTACTAAGTACTGATTATGTAGGGTGCCCAGACTTTTGCACAGTGCCACATTTTTTTGCATAAGACTGTATATATAAATTAATGTTTGACAATAATTTTTGATTGTGTGTTTCCCTGCTGCATTTTACAGACATACCACGTTTCTCACACATCTCCCCGAACCTCCCCATTTCTTTCTTCTCATTCCTTTTAAATCCATCTTTAACAAAAATACAAATGACAGCCTCTAAACCTTATACATTTTTTACATTATAATACACCCAGTCTTGTCTGATATCTCATAACGATAAGTGGAGATCTATTTCTCAGTTCTCCCACTCTCTTTTCATGCTGTATCTCCCCTTTTTTTCACACAATTTCTCACTCTACCACTCTCTCTCTCTCTCTCTCTCTCTCTCTCTCTCTCTCTCTCGTTCTCTCTCTTTCTCTCTCTCTCTCTGTCTCTGTCGCACCAATTTAGGGAGTGAGTTTCTTAAGAGATCTTGTTTCTGCACTGCCAGGCAATAGAGAGTGTCTGGTTGAGCCTAGTCATCAAGAAAAGTGTCTGTGCCTAGAAGAAAAAAAAAAAAAAGGTGTTATGACTTAACAATCTATCAGTCGTAGCTCAGGACAAGATAAATGTTTTAAAAAAAAATTAAATGATGCAGATAGTAATGATATGCTTGGGACAAGGTTCCAAGAGAGTTAAGCATCTACATCTATGAGGTCTAAAAGCTGAAGACTAACACAGAAAACGCTTCCACAAGAGGTGTTCAAGTCAAACCAGGATTTAAAATATGATGAACAGAACCACTTGCACATTACAGGAACTCACCAGGCAGTCAGTGCCATGTGCCCCATACAGTCCTGACCTCGCTCCAAGCCATTTCCACATGTTGGGCTATTAAAGGAGTTCCTGGGAGGCCAGGGTTTTAGAAACAAATCAGGCAATCCGATTATGGGTGCGGCGTACTGTACTGAGAAAACGTTCTTGATGGTATCCAAGCACTTGTGAAACGCTGGGATAAGTGTATTAGTGTAGCAGGGGATTATATAGAGAAATAAACCGAGTTTCATTACTTTATTTTGTTATTCTGCACAATTGAAAGGCCCGGTTTGAATTGAACGCCCCTTCTAATTTAGCAGGCTTGTAATCTATTGCATTCTTTTTAATGAATTCCAGAATAAAGAAAATTAAAATTTGGCATAGATTCCAAGGTTTTGTGTGAAACCTGATGATCCATGCAATTAAATTCATTTTAATGTTGTCTGGACATGTGCCTCATGGGAAAATATGACCTTTTGAGTTAACATGGTCCAAATTTGTTTACATTTAAATATTGACTCCATGACATTTTAAATGAAAAAAAAACAACAACATAAAAAATCCAATATTTTCAGTGTGATCTGAGATTTTTAAACCCCAATCCTGCTTAAATAGATTCTAGTTTTCTTACAGAGAGACAATATACAATATAAACTTCTATATGCCAAAACCAGTTGCTTTTTAGAGAAATGAAATGGCTCACTTTCTTATGTGGAAGAAACAGCAACATTAACTTATTTAGGAGTTTTATTACATAATTAGGACGTTGCCAAATAGTTGTTATGAGGTTGGATAACATTGACTGAGTGTCAATGCAGCTAAAAGAAAAGAGTTAAATTAGTACTAAATATACCTTAACTTGCTTGATTTAGTTCAGTCGGACTAAGGAACTTCTTAAGAGTCTCAGCTGAACTTTGGAATGGAATGCATTTTTGCGTGGAACGAGGGTTGTTGAATTGCTCTGGATGACGAACCTTACAGCAGGTGTGCAGAGCAAAACATTTTATAACGGCCATGACCCATGGCAATATACTTATACACACCTCAACTTTGATTTAAGACAGACTCAGAGGAACTCCGAACCATCCCATCAACCTGTGTTCACACAATGTCCAACCTCATTCTATAATAATTCAGAAATGCTGACTGGAGAATGGAGGCTGAACAGAATTGTATCTAAGAAGTAGTATCTACACACCTGAAATGTAATATGGTACAGCCAATTTGTCTTTTGACTACTTCCTGATTTACAGTTTCAGTAAATTGCACTTTCCTCTCAATGCCGAGACCGAGTTTCAGGAACTGCCAAGGCCGTCGGCTTAATCGCAGAAAGAAATAGGAACAAAAATACAATCAGCAGTATGAGGATTTTATGGATATACAGTACCAGTCAAAAGTTTGGACCCACCTTCTAATTCAATAGTCATTCCTGGTTTTTATTTCTTCCTACACTGTAAAACAAAATTTGCCATAACCGTCTTGAACAGTGATATTGAGACGTATCTGCTACTTCTGCTTTGTAAAGTCTTCATAATGGCTCTAATCTGAGGTGCTGTTTGTTAATTGGTGATTTCTGGGGTAACTGGTGACTAAATGAACTTCTCCCCTGCAACAGAGCCAAGTTTTGGTCTTGTTTTCCTGGGAAGGTCTTCATGAAAGCCAGTTTCATCATGATGTTTGATGGGTTTTTTTTCAGGGTTGCAGGGGGCCTGAAGCCTATCCCAGGAGGCTGAGGCTTAGGGAACGAGGTGGGGTACACCCTGGACAGGGTGCCAATTCATCGCAGGGCACACGCACAGACTAAGGGCAACACCAATTAGCAGGTCTTTGGACTGTGAGAGGAAACCAGAGGACCCCAAGGAAACCCACCAAACACAGGGAGAACATGCAAACTCCATGCACACAGAGACGGGAATCGAGACTGGCCGGGAATCGAACCCAGACCCTGGCGGTGCAAGGCATCAGTGCTTACCACTACACTACCGTGCCACCTGCGGTAGTCGGGTCGATAGTTCTTAATTACCTCAACATTATGTAGACAATGTTGGTCCAACACCAATTCAGTAAAGTAGTACTAACATTGCTGAAAAAACGTTATCACAACGTTTTTGACAACCATAAATTCCTGATGGCTTTTAACTGTAGTTATATAACTAGCATGGTTTGGGGAAATAAGTGGCTTAAAGTGTTTTTCTTCAGTTTTCTTCACTCCGTGGACACTTTCTGTCTTCCACATGATGGAGCGTGTCCAAGCATCAAAGGATTTCCAGCACATTTTAGTTTCCGCTACAGTGACTAGAAGACAGCTGTTTGTTCTTTGTCATTGTTTTTGTTGTTGTTTTTTATATACATGTTGTTAGGGAGGAAAAAGGATTTCTGTGCGTTATCAAAATAAAGCACTACCATGGCAAAGATTCTTCAAGTTCAGGGTAATCAATTTTTTAACCGTGAATATCACTGGCTTTCAGTAATGGTTGCAAAGCCTTCTCTTGAGTATCACACTCTTTCACATCTAAGGTAATTGTAGTTCCTTTCAGCTCAGCTGCAATACGTTTATTTATAGGTTTATACAGAGGCCCTTGTTTCTGTAATAGATAACACTTTCAGCACTTTACTGAATCAGGTGGTAAGTGTTGGCTCATGTAGTTGAGGGTCTGGTTTGCCACTGTTGGGCGCACTTGGGCAAGGCCTTTAACCCTATGGCCGTACATAATACAGCATTTGGAGATGCAGACCATCATTAGTGCCAGTCCTAACTCTAAAGGAATGGGTCGGTTGCACCAGGAAGGTCATCCGGTGTAAAACCTCTGCCAATAACCATTTTATCAATCAGATTTTTTTTACTCTTGAGCCTTTTTCCTGATGTGGTGACACTAAGAAAGGAGCAAAGCCCATCGGAGGGAAAAAAATCTGAGTGATTAAATTATCAGCCCATGATGATGGCACCAATCAGCTTGGTTCTATTCCTGCAAACAGTAATGCATGTCATTTTTTTTTCTTAATTAAGGCTAAAGATAATAATTGCTTGGTCACTAAAGTCAATGGGTTTCTCTTTGGGGAGAAAACAAAAGCATGAACTTCCACTTATTTATTTGCAATGTAAGTTTAGCCACAAGGTTAAATGATAACCCATGCTTCGTCATGCTTTCTTGCAATAGCTAAAAGCAAGATAAAAAATTATATTTTTATTGTGTCTCCAGTGAACATACAGTATTGTGTTTACGCCTGCTATTTTTTTTTAGCTTACCTGATGAATAAAATGGCTGCTGCAAATTTTTTTCTAAATTGATTGTGATTATCACCCTTTGATATGTTTATACTTTTAGTAATCGAGATTTACTGTAAAATTTTAAAAAATACTAACACACATTCCAAGTCCAGCTCTATTTGTCCACTAAACCTGTACATGGTGTTTATAGGTTTAAAAAAAAAAATCTAATCTCCATAATTACATTTTTAACCAGAACATTTGGTCTGTTAAGTCTTTAGTTTGTTGGCATGGCGACAGGATCCTGGGTACCATGATGCAGCAAACATCTGCAGTTTCTAAAAAAAAATTCTTTGCTTGATTGATTTTTATTTCATTTCCTTATTCTTTAAGCTTTTTCGGATGTTTCAGTGCATATTCATCATGTATAAATGTGTGCCCATGGTGATGTCTGTCACCATGTCAACAAGCATTGTTATCTTTAATATTTGTTCTATTTCATTATAATTTTATACTTACTTCATTTCTATGTTGCATTTCATGCTTTGCCTTTGATGTACCTATGCTGCTAGAACACTTTAAGTTATATTACATGGGTCAGAGTGCTGTTGTACTAATTATCAGCACTTGCACTACATATTCCTGATATTCATCAATGTATTCAGAACAACAGCATCACCTCATGTGTAATATTGCTTTAATACAACGTTCAACTTTTTGAAAAAAAAAAGTTTATTTTTTTTTATTTCCTATCAACAGATTATGATTTGCTTGTTTATTAAACCAGTTGGCGTAGCTGGCAACTGACAGTTAGCAACCTAGACTATAAGAATACTATGTCTCCAAAAAAAGAGGAGAATAAAACACGGGGTTGTGGTCATCCTAAGGAACAATAAAAAATAGCAGTTTATGGAAAGCTAGAATGCCTTGTTCCACACACCAAGTAGTGCCCTTAATTAATAAGGGATATATCATAAAGGGATTTGGGTTTCAGTCTAGTGTGAACAAAACAACATGAATGATTCAGTGGCTAATGACTAAGAAGCAATTATTAAATAGACATAGTGTTATTTAAGATTAGCATAATGTGTAAAGTTTTCTTCTGAAAGGGCTTCCGTGACTGGTTTTGAATGTGGGTTTGGAAGGAAGCAGCTCTCTCTTCTTTCCAATACTGCGGCTCGTACTGACCTACTTTCACCCATGATCAACATTAAGTGTAAATACCTGTGACAAAATTGTTTGGACACCTGTGACAAAAAGTTAAACATTTCAGTGCTGTTATGCTCAATATCAGCACTCATGGAACAGCTCTTGTCCAATCAGATTACTCTGTCAAAACTACTCACTTATCATCTTTACTGCTTTATCCTGTATTCAGGGTCGCAGGGACCTGGAGCCTATCCCTGGAGGCTTAGGGCACAAGGTGGGGTACCAATAAATTGCAGGGCACACACACCCTGGGGAGTACCCAGAGGAACCCCACCAAGCACGGGGAGAACATGCAAACTTCATGCATACAGAGACAGGAATCAAGCTTGGTCAGGAATCGAACCCGGACCCAGGAGGTGCAAGGCGACAGTGCTAACCACTACACCACCATGCCACCCTGTCAGATCTAACTGTTGTATAATAGCTGTTAACTCATGGATGACTTAATATATATATATTTATTTATTTATTTATGCAAAAATATAGATATTTCCAGGTTTAAGATTTTAGTTTCTAAGAATGCATATCTTTTTTAAAAGGTGATCAAGTGGTCTAGTTTTCGCTTGTTCCTGATTTCATGCACACGGACCTTGGGTAATTCTGTGTATTTATGTTTTTATTGACATGTCCTTAGACATAATCCTTAGATTGGGTTTGATTTGAGTTTTATGGGATGATGTACTACACAAAGACGAACATAACGATGTTTGAAGGCTGTTATGTATTAAAATGAAATCAATTTATTACAGCCCTTGGATGGAAAGCCTTTAGAAGCAA
This sequence comes from Clarias gariepinus, assembly GCF_024256425.1. Lineage (NCBI taxonomy): Eukaryota > Metazoa > Chordata > Actinopteri > Siluriformes > Clariidae > Clarias > Clarias gariepinus. The sequence goes on along the minus strand of NC_071127.1, from coordinate 15,217,739 downwards.
GACAAAACATCTTGGAGAATTTGGTTAACATTAGCAGCTGTTGTTTAGCCACCTACTGTATGTTGGAATGTTTAATGTATGTTATGTGCAGTATGTATCTAAATAAGCTACTGTATGTATCATACGCTATGTTAAATATGTTAGTATACAGTAGGTAGGCTTTCTAACATTGGTTTAAATGCGTGCACAATTCTTGTTTCTCTCAATACGTGACCCTAAATCAATTGTTCCCCAACTGTTTCTTTCTTACTGTTCTCTATCTGCTCTTCTTAATTTCTCCAAGAGACTCAGACTGTAGTCACAGGACACAGCAAGGAAGAAATGGCTGTTGGAGACAGAGAGTAGCTGAGACCCATGGGAGTTAAAAAACACCTGCCCTCTGCTAACATTGTCTTAACTGGGTATGATGGTCTGAAGCCAAAATGCACAATCAGAATGTTTTTCTTACTTTTCATACCAACAGTAGATAAAATCACATGGCAAATTTTGTGCCTGTTTTATCCTAAATGAAGCAACGCTCTACTGAGCATGACAGTAATTTTACCTTCCCTGTTCTTTTAATGCAGCAAGGCAAACAAAATTAAGAATCCGATTTTAGGTTTTCATAACACACGTACAATTTTTTTTTAATATAGTGCAATGTTTTTTTCTGTACGTGATTAAAACAAAAGCAAAAATATAAAAATGTTAATTATGAGTTGCACCTTAAATCCTAAATTAAAAGTCTTATTTAAGAGCGTTTTTAAATTCTCTTTAAGATTGAAGATTAAAAAAGACATGAAGGTAAAAAAGATTGTGTTTTACAGTAGAACTCTAATTAGTGGGTGGTTCCAGTGTTGTGGATGTGAGCCTCGGAGCATGGACAAGCTTAATATCAGTGAATGGATTTGCATGACTTTTAATATAATATCTTCAGCCAAAAACAAATCCTTAACATTTCTTTGAATCATTTATATCCTGTAAATATTTAGCATTTAATCAGTAAAATTATATATATTTACAAAAGAGTATGGGGTTTTTGCAAAGGTTGCAGATAGCATTAAGACTTACACATAAAAATAATGTCAATTGGGAAATGTTGGTATTTTTTGGAATGAAGGGTTTAGGATATAGTGGTGTTATGGATGGGATGAGTTCGAACAAAGAGAAACACAGAAATACAGAAGTACAAACTATAAAAAGTCCATACTGTACTTACAGTAAATTATAAAAAATAACGAAATTATGAAATTAGTAATTAATGCTGACATTTTTTCTAATGTTTTCCTATTTATTTATTTATTTATTTATTTGCACTCAGCATGGGATTTTACTGTAAAATTTACAAATAAGGGGTTAGATACTATAAGCAGATGTACTGTACTGTAGGTGCCTAATATTTTTAACATATCAGTATTTTTGAGCAAGAACCCCCCCCCCCAACCCCCGCCCCCATGATGAGACTGGCTTCTGCATGGACTTGCCCCTATTACTTAATTGCATTGTGTTTGTTTCTGTGTCTTTGACACGATTGCACTGAAGTTATATTTCACACACACACACTAATCAGTAATTTAACGTCCGTGTGTTATAATGCTAAAGTGTTTTCAGTGGCCTGCTATCGTCTCCCTATTTTAAACGCTGTCCAAATAAACAGTAATTTCCTGTTTTTACAGACATAAACGAAAGCTTATGAACGATGCACACTAAACAGGATGTTTTATTTGTAACCTTCACACAGTCTTCATTAGCCTAATGTAGAAGATCTAGAAAATAGACTTCAAGTCAAACAAAATATCTGAAATTGATGTAAATACATCAATGTTTAAGCAATAGCTGGATTTACGTCACAATAAGGGTTAGATTAGTGTTTAAGTGACAATAAATACATTTGCTCATGATCTTCCTTTAGAGATAGACTTGGTTTTAAATGATTTGGAGTAATTTGTGGATCATTTTAAAATTCCATGTCGAAAGTCCATAGTAGAAATCAGGTGGTTTAGTGTCATGAGGAAGGCATGGGTTCAATTCCCACCCAATGCCCAAACCTCATGCCCTTGGATGCAGTGCCGGTCCCAAGTCTGGATAAAATGGGAGGGTAGCATCAGAAAGGGCATCTGGTGTAAAACCTGTACCACGATGGTGCGCCTGCTGTGGCGACCCCTGGATGGGAGCAGTTAAAAGACTAACACCAACATTTTTTTGGCAAAAATATCCAGGCCATTATGCGAGGTGTCACTGCTAGACAAGCACAGAGAGATTTATTGTAATTTACTTTAAGCCTGGACTTAAATATAAGCCATTCAGTTTGTACTCAGATCTAGGCACGGTTTTCATTTAAGCCTGAGGCATCTTAAGGGAATTCCTAACATTCAATATTTAAAAATGTCCAGATTATGCTGGTTTAGTTTGTATTAGTGGCATTAACGAAATCCTAAAGGAAGTTTAGCAAGTAAAATATATCTATCTAGCACAAAGTCTAAAGCCTTATTTTTTCCCTTAAAGAATGAACTGGACAAATAATGACATTTGTAAATCCCCCAAGATAAAAATATCAGAAACGCAAAGTAGGATTTAGCAAGAGATTCCCTGGAAAAGTAAAAGCTTTCAGATTTACAAACTTGGCATTTATCCAGTAGCATTAACATTCCTCGTACCCTAAGTCTCCTGTGATAGGCCACTATTATTGGAATGTTTATTATTTATGTATGTATCTAAGTAAACTATATCATATGCTACGTTTAATACTGTACATTTAACAGCAACCCTGTGCACAGGATAAAGCGGTATAGATAATGAGTGAGTGAGTTTTAAACTGCGAGGGGGGGGGGTCTGCATTATTATTATTATTATTATTATTATTATTATTATTATTATTGCAACTTATAGCCTATAAGAACGCATGATAACACAGGTGTCACTAACTCTTGGATGTTCCAAATTCATCTTGATCCTTGAATTTAACTCAAGAAGTGACATCTTATGAAGATTCTGGTGCAGTCATGTGACAATCTGTGAATTTGTGAAAATCTTACATCATTTTCAAAATTGTGGTGTGCCTGGGAAGAGCATTTAAGAGAAGTAGATCTTTTTTTAAAAAAGCTTGTTTTTTTTGTTGTTGTTGCTGAAAGTTTGTTTCATCTTGTTTAACAATTCTTATGATTTAATAATATCTTATTCATATTTAATCTGTTCTGGATACATTTCTTAAACAAAGTGATATAAAACAAATTAAAGGAATATTACTGTGACATATGCCATATAGGGCTTTTAACCCTTAAATTGTCAGGGAAAATGCTATGTGATGTCTTTGATGTGTTCCATTTGACAATATGAATTTGTCAGTGTTTATATCCCTCATAATGTCCTTAATGGGAAAATGAGTCTGGTCTCTTACGGGTTAAATTATATAATTTGTGCTTAACTTAAAACCCAAGCAGCACAGATCTGTCCTGGAAACACAGCATAGGACACTTACAAACAAACTCCATGCACTTAAAGATGGGAATCGAACCCGGACCCTGGTGGTGCACAGCGACAGTGCTAACCACTAAGCCAGTGTACTGCGAGCATAGAGCAATGACCCTTATTTTTGGGATTCTTTGGATGTGTCAGGTAGAATGAAAGTTATCATTATTTTATAATGTGTAAATTTTACCAATACGGAATATGGAAATGACGTCACAAAAATGTAGAATGAGCATACTCTTCTTCTTTCTTTTTCATCTTCTTCCTCTTATTATTATTATTTTGGTCATAGAAGCAACCGAAAAAACAACCATGAAAACATGTGATCATTGTTCTTTTTCTTTGGTTATGTGACCCATTTTTTTCTTTCATTTTTTGCTAAGTCATGTTTGTACAGTCGTTAAAATCATACTGCATACTGCTTTTTTATATATATAAAAAACAGCGAGGTTTATAGGTAAACCAGGTATGCCGGTTTCTTCCCACAGTCCAAAGACATGAAGGTAGGCCAATTGGCAATTCCAAAATGTCCAATAACAAAAAAAAATAGTGTGTGAGTGAGTGTGTGCTTGTGGATTGGCACCCCCTCCAAGGTGTACACCGACTCATGCCCCAAGTCCCCTGGGATAGGCTCCAGCACCCCCCCCCCCTCCCTCCCTACCTAAGTGATACAAAGAATGATATAGAGGGATAAATGTTTAAGTGAGTGTATTATTTCAGGTGCTAAATGTTTCAACTCTGAAATCTTACCTTTATTTTGCTACTAGCAGTTTAAAAAACAACAACAACAACAACAACAACAACATGGTATTGGTGCTAAAAAGTGTGTCACCTGGGTGAAAGAGTGAATTTTCAGATAAGATCATATAACACCATTTTTCATACTTCTTATCTTGTGATCTATGCTTCGTCTTTTGCAAAAAGGCATACACATTTATATTTTTATCAGATAAGAAGAAACACATTGGCTAAATACAATTTCATGCCTGTTTATGTAATGTCTGTAACCTTTTTAAATTCAAATCTTTCAGTGATCTTTAAAAAATGTCATCCAGATGAGACTTCACATGAAAAGACATAAACCTTTTTTTGCTTTTCATGCTTTTCCCCCAAAAAACAGTTTAAACTTTATTTTTTACAGTCATATGCTTCAAGAGGCTTAGACAAATTTTAGTATCAATACTCATAAATAAATATGAATAATTTCCTTTTTTAATTAGCCTATTATTGTTTGAAGCGAGACAGTATAACACAAAAAAAAATTGCATTTATTATTATTATTTTTTTTTAGAGCACATATAAAACTTCCCTCCAATCTTGAAATTTTTAGGGAAGCAAGATTGGTCATTCCTACAGTATATTGCATAAACTTTAGAAGTAGCTTGTATTATAAGTATGACATAAGAAAAGATAAATAAATTAAATCAGCATCAGTACTGTGTTTAAAAAAATGGAATGTCTTTGATCTCACGTGTGTGATATTCAGTCATCGTTTCCATATGCTCTCTCTCTCTCTCTCTCTCTCCCTCATACAGTATATATATAAGGCTCAGCGACAGGAGGTGGAGGATCAGACCTGCTCAGGGTACCAGAAGACTCAGCAGTGTGTCTCGTGCCTCCCGGTGCTGTTTGTTGCTGAGTCTGGTTTTCGCGCGCGCGTGTCGTTACTCATATTTCGTAATAAAAGCTCGAAGTTAAAAAGAAAGAATTTTCCTCTTCACGGACACTCGGTGCGTTTTTAAACACAGCCGCAGAGACATCTTCATCATCATCATCATCATCATGGAGCTGTCCACTGCTGCTGAAGCTGAATTCCCCGACCTTTACTCAGTCATCCCCTACAATGTCACTTTCCCGGACGATGTGTCTGCCTTCGTCCCGGACGGACAAAACCAGACTGAGACCAGTCCCTCGAAGGGAACCGCGGGGATCGTGATAGCTGTGTCCATCACGGCTCTCTACTCGGTGATCTGCGTGGTGGGACTCCTCGGGAACATCCTGGTGATGTACGGGGTGGTCAGGTAAGAGCTCGAGCGCTGTGAGCGAACCAGAGCGACGAGACTCGCGGTCAGAGTCGGTGGGAAATTAGACTTCGGCTCTCTTTCTTATTAAAGGAAAAAAAAAAAAATAATAATAATAATAAAAAAAAACCCTGCGCATCAAAGTTTTAACATGTTACGGATCCCATCAGTTAAAGTCCAAGTGATGTTTGGTTTGGGATGATAGGACCTGTCATGCCATCAGGGTATTAAACACACACAACCTGGGGATTAAATAAATGTAAAAAAAAAAAAAAAAAATGTAAATAAATAAATAAATAAGGACAATCTATATGTTTTCATTTATTTATGTATTTATTTATTTATTTATTTATTTGTTTGTTTGTTTAATAATAATGCAATAATAATTATAATAATAATAATAATACCAGAATGATGTACCTTAAATCATATTTTTTATGAAGAATGTAGCCTAACGTTTGATGTGTAGCTTTTTTAAATTCTTAAATCTATTGTGTATATATATTATAGTACATAAATATTTATTTATTTATTTATTTATTTATTTATATATTTATTTATTAGGTGAATTTGTGTAAAGGCTTTGGAATTGTTAAAGTCTGCATTCTTTTTTTTCTTCTTCTTCTTCTTCTTTTTATTATTATTATTATACTAATTAAGAGTCTGGAGTAATAAAATCAAACAATCATTTCAATAATACAGAAAAAAATTAAAATAAGTAGCATGGCGTTGTGCTACTTTGTCAGATTTTCTTAGGGAGAAGAGAAAAGAGGTTTCATTCACAGGATTTAGGTCTATCTGAACAATTATTTATTTATTTTAAAGTTGTGAACGTGCTGAGTGGCACCAGTGAAACGTGTTTCTACAACAGTGGCACTGTTGCGAATCAAGTTTTATTGAATAACGTCCTTACAAAAATCATTGCATTCAATGACATATAATTTACCAGGACACAAATTAAAGGAAAGACTCATTAGCATATACATTTTATTTACAGTACCATATTGTCATATTTTTATGGTCCCCCATGTGGACTTGTTCATTGTGTTTTGTTTGTCGATTTTTGCCTTTTTATTTGGTTAGTCTATGTTAATTACATTTAGGCATTTGGCAGACGCTTTTATCCAGAGCGACTTGCATTTTTATGTCATTACACATTTGAGCAGTTGAGGGTTAAGGGCCTTGCTCAAGGGCCCAACAGTGGCAACCTGGTGGTTGTGGTGTTTGAACCTGGGATCTTCTGAACCGTAGTCCAATGCCTTAATCACTGAGCTACCCCTGGCCCATAATTAAAAATGACCTATTGTATGATGATTGTTTTTTTTTTTTTTAAGATTTTATTATTTATAATGCAAACTATTGGCTTAGGGTGGTACCATGGATTAGTGGTTGGCACTGTTGCCTTAGACCTGCAAGGGCGAGTGTTTTATTGCTGCCTTGTGTCCGTGTGCAAGGAGTTTGCATCTTCGTCCCTTGCTTGATGGGTTCCCTCTCACAGCCCAGAGACGTGCAGACTAGGCTAATTAGCGTCCCCAAATTGCCTGTAGTGTGATGGATTGGGACCCTGTCCAGGGTGTACACTGCCTCGAGCCCAAAAGATACTAAGATAGGCTCCAGACCCCCCGCGGCCCAGTACATAAAAAATAAATTACTGAATGAATGAATGAATTACTGGCTTTTTTTCTTCTTAGCAAAGATGCATTATTGATTTTTCATTTACTTTCAATTGTAGTCCTTGTCATCTTTGGCCGGAACCCTGCTGGCCATGGACAGTGTGCTAACAGGCATTTAGTGGTTTTATCAACGCTAACTAGCCATATATAGTAGCATCTGATATAGTTATGTTCTTATGTAGAATTGGGAGATTTGCAGCAAGGGTTTTTTATCGCACTCAACATCCACTGTGTGGAGAAACTAAGATTTCTCTACTGTAGTATAAGACACAAAACCCAAAATGAATAAGATCCCATGGAATAAGGAACTTGATCAAAAATTTTTTTATAACAGACAAACTTAGATAAGAATGGATTTAAATAGATGTTTTGACCAATTAAATTATGAGGTCACTGTTTTATCATTCCTTATAAACGAGCACACTGTAATAATCGTGAATTGGCACAGAACTACTACTTAAGAAAATAGTGCTGTTGGTTTTGTTGTCTTGCCTTTTAATAGATACTTTAATAAATGTCGTTTGTGTGTTGCACACATTCAAAATGATTGATGTAAGGACCAAAGGAATATTTCCAAAGCATGAGTATGTCACATTACTCTAATGTAATTGAAAAGGTATGCTTCTTTGAAAATATGTTATCAAAGTAAAAATAATAATAATAAAAAACTAGTAATATAAATATGCAGAGCGTTGCATAATAGTGCATTGCATAAGGATTGAACAGTGCATTTGAACTTCAATTGGGATTATATAACATGACTCTGCACAAAATATTCCATAATAATAATAATAATAAACTGGGGGAGCAAATCACAATACGATGGGCTTTCAAGTCAAAGCAGGACTTTTGATTGTACAGAATAACAGACCACAGTTTTAAGAGTAAAAACTCTCTATATAATCCTCTGTGCTTACCCCAGTGTTTCACAAGTGCTTAAATACCATCAAGGTAGAAAGTTCTCAGTATGTCGAAACCATGATTGGACTACCTGCTTCCCATTTGAAACGCTGGCCTCCAAGGAACTCCTTTAACGACCCAAACATGTGGAAATGGTTCAGGGTGACGTCAGGAATGATAGTGTGTACAGTTCCCAAAGACAGATGCGTCTCTTTTGCAAGTTGGTGACGAGTTATCCGTCGATTTTAAAGGATCAGGCGTTGAACTTTCCAAATATTAATAGGAACTACTGCACTCACAGACATACAGCCTTCTTTAAAAACGCTTGCAGCATTCTCATCACTGTCAATCACTCATACTGTATGCCTGCATTCTAAAAGATTTCTCCACATCTCTTGGTTTGACTTAAACACTCCTTGCTGTGGTGAAGTTATTTACAAATAGAAATATGTAAACATTGTTACTGAATAATTAGTCACTTTGAAGTTGTGAAATATGTATCTAAAGTATTTTTGATGCAATTAGTTGTTATAATAAGAAAAAATACAATTAATTGAATGCAGTGAACCTCTATCACATGAAATCAAAACATGTTCTTGACAACATTTGGGAAATGAATCAATCAGTCCTTGGCTGTAACAAAAAAATAAATTCTTTGATCATCCTTCAGAGCAGCATTAAATCCATTATTGGGAAATTGAAAGAAGATGGCAAAGCCTTGACTTGAATCAGCCATCCGCTAAAAATCACTGGCTGGGTATGGAATTTACAATTCAATCCATTTAGTTTCTTAGTCAGCTGAGCTTCCAGTTGCTCATGAATCACCGATTTTAATTTATGCCTCATCTCTGTTTATATTGCACTCCAAAATTGTTGGTCATTACATAAGTCCATCTCTTGCTGTGTGTTAAGTGGACTTCCAAGTTACAGAGTTGGCCAGCAGCAGGGCTCAGTGTTGTTGAATGAGCACCAGCCTCTTGAATTAGGAGATCCCTACTGAGCAAGAAATGGAGAGAAATGGAGTGTTGGTGGAAATGAAGCCACCCCTCGGTGGAACATCATGCTGGGCAGGAGCTTGTTACTCTTATTTTCGGTTCTTGATTATAAGATAAAATGCTGTGCAGAATCGACGTTGCACAACTAACAGGATTATCAGTAATTTAATAAAAAAAAGATTGATAGACTGTGGAAAATAATAGGTAATCAAGCGTAAGTAAATATTTGCCCAATTATAAAATTAAATGAGTGATCGAGCAATTAGGAAACAATAAATAGAAAACTTCTCTTATTAAATTTCTCTATACCCACAACATGGTCTGTATGATGAGCGATCCATTTGCACCGCCTTCTTTTAAAAATCCCCTTTGGTCTTCAGCTTTTTGGTGGTTTGTCTTTAATGCTGATCTTTAGACCTCTTCATGCATCTGTGCACATCGCTCCTTTCAATGGCGCCATCTCCATAAACGATCTGTAGCACAGTGGGAGAGCATCAACTGCGACAAAGTGGATTTTCAAAGAGGATTCGAGAGCTGTGGTCAATGTTGGCACCAACACATGGATGGTGATGAAGACAATGCTGAGTAGTACCTTTGTACAGAAGAAGAGTTACTAGTGATAATAATACATTTTATTTATAATGCACTTTATATTTGAAGCAAATCTGCTAAAAGTGCTACAAATTATTTTAACCCAAAAGCTCTGATGAAAATATACGTTTTAAGACCAGATTTAAAATCAATCATCAACAGGCTGTGGCATCCTCAGAGACTCTGGCTGCGCATTTCATAGTCTAGGTGCTGCTGAGCAAAAAGCCGGGTCTCCCATAGTATGAATCTTGGTTTCTGTGGTTTAAGAAGATGAATTGAGACAGAGCGGAGGTTGCGTGTAGATGCATGTGAAGTAATAAGTTCTTTGAGATAGGGAGGGGCCATCCCCATAAATGCACTGGTGGGTAAGTGTTGAGAGTTATTCTACCAACAGGCGCAATTTGAATGACCTAGGACATTTACTATAATAAAAACTTTATGCCCACTTATGCATTACTTTTGGTGCAGCCCTCATTTTAAATTAAATAAATAAATCAATAAATCCATCCATCCATCCATCCAACCAGGAGTCTCGTAGAGTCCAATTGTGGCTACCATTGTATTTACCACAATTTTACAACCGGGGTAGGTCCTCCAGACAAAATCCATATACTAGGGGCAATTTGGGAACGCCAATCAGCCTTTTAGACTGCTGGAGGAAACCGGAGTACACAGTAGAAACCCACCAAGAACGGGGAGAACATGCAACCTCCATGCACACAGACGCCATAATGGGAATCAAACCCGGACCCTGGATGTACAAGTCAACAGTGCTAAACACTAAGCCACATTGCCACCTAACTAAATAATTAATACAATTCAGAAAGCAAGCTGAAAATCTATGTTTTTTTAGGTTTGCTTTAAATATATGATCTGACAACGCATTCTAAACTCGCCTTTATTGGACGTTTAAACAGCAGAGCGATGTGATCATTATCGTCTGTTCAAACGAGAGAATTGAGCAATCAAACCAGAAATGGGCTCCAATCAATCACTGATCTCATTAGCTGACCCGAATCTATATTCTCTCTTTGCATTTAACACAAAGGACAACGTCGCCCTATTTATTAAGCAATATATCAGCAGACTGATTGAACTTTCCTCTTTGTGGGGTGCCTTCACATACACACACTCTTTCTCTTTACTTTAATTAGCATGCTAAGTGGGTATTAATTCCTTACACTGTTTGTTTTAGCCTAAGCAGCGCTCCTGCTTTTAAAGGTCATGGATACGCCGTTCACTCTGCTGACTTCTGCGTGCTTTGATAATGAACCGAGAAGTGCAGCATGGTAATAACTCAGTCGTTAATATCAGGCATGCCCAAATTTACCAGGAGATGTCACTGTCTCCGGCATGCGGCAACATCAGTATCCCATGGTTACTGCTGATTATTGTCACCTGTGTATAATTAGCTGTCATTTGTCATATTATGTTCCATACGGCTTTGCCATCTCACAGCTCATGGGTAATTTTATGAAGTGTAACTTCCCATGTTCCTTTATGGTCTCCGGTTTCCGCTGGTATTTGGACTGATTGTGCTAAATTGCCACAAGTTTTCCGAAGTGTATGTGTTTACTTCCCTGCAACGGATTGTTTTCTTCCAGTCTTGTACCCAATGTTCTTGGGCAAGGATGAATCACCAGAACCGGGCCGTTAATTAAGACGAATTACTTACTTGAAAAATGAATTAATTTAATTACACAATGGAATACATGACTCTACTTAAGTTTGGACATTCATCCACCGTATTGTTATGACATTACCCTTCAGTGAGCGCCTGCTTATCCTCTGCAGAATGACACTAACCACCAATCATGTACTAGCGTCCTGTTCAATACGTCTCCTAGATGAGAGAACCTTTTCAGGGGCATCATAATTTAATACAAAGGGAATATAAACTGTACATATATTTCAATCTTTGTGTTTACAATATTATAATATTTGGCTCGCCCTAAACTGCTGTATTGGGGGAAAAAAGTCGAAGTTAAGTCTACAGTTAATTTCCAGGTCCCAGGTTCAATTCCTGTGTCCTCCAATGTTCTCCCACCATTCAAAGATTAGGCTGTAGTGTGTGAACGTTGACTGGAGATCCTACCATGGTCGTACAAATGGGAATGAATGCAATGGTCACCGTTGTGCTCCACAGTCCCTGGTTGGACTACAGAGCTTCCTAGATGGACAGATGGAATGAATAGACAAGAAAGGCTTTCAGCTATTTACTGTACCATAAGCTTGTGAGGTCACACCCTACACCAGCAAAGCTATGTTATGTTGCTGGTGCCTTAACCCTGGCCCATAACATTTAACTGCTCAGCTCAGCTCGGATCAGCCAAATACATCAATATCAATACGATTTATATAAGGGCAGGCCATTCCAGTTAGTCAGAAAGCACTGAATCATTTTTACAACAGCATGGGTGTTAACATCTGACGGTAATGTTGGCTGTAATTCAAATAATCAGCTTAAATGAATGTGCTTGTTCTAGTATGTTATTGTTTCTATAACTCATTCAGAGAACTTACAGCACTCGCAGATGATGCTCATAATAAACAGAAACAGAAATGTATTATTTATATGGAGAAAAATCTTTATACTATATAAGTAGATGTTTATTTAATGACTATGGATGTTAGCAGGCATCACGGTGGAGTAGTGTTTAGCACCTTGGGGGTCTGTGTGCATGGAGTTTGTACTGTATGTTCTCCCAGTGCTTGGTGGGTTTCCATGGGGTACTCCAGTTTTCTACCATAGTCCAAAAACATGCAGATTAGGCTAACTGGCGTCCCCAAATTGCCCGTAGTGTGTGAACGTGTATGTGAATGTTGACCAGAGCTACCAATGGTATACAGTATGGAAATATATGATAATGGGAATAAATACAATGGTATGCACCATTGGACTAGTTGGATTGCAGAGGATCCTACTGTAGATGGATGGATGGATGGATGGATGGTGTTCCTTAATAAATTAAAAACACAAACATTGACAGAACATTATACTATCAGGGTAATAAAACATTTCAAGATAGATGTTATACTGTACTGTGGGAAAACAATCTATTTCAGGTTGTAAGTTGTAGTTAATTTGCTTGCACATAAAACAACCCACTTTGACAAGACTGTTGGCACAGTCCAATACTGCTGCAGGTCAAGAACATAAATTTGTCTAATGTGTGTTGGAGTAAGCACATGTTACCCATGACCCTTCCATACATGTGGCTGTTGTGCATTTGTGGGGGATCAGCTGTTTCGAAGGGAAAAACAAATTGTACAGTATAAATTGATTTTAAAAAATAACGTAAAATGTGACTTTTAAGGCAAACGTTGCAGATCAAACTGTGGCTAAACAGTAAATACGTAAATATAAAAACATCCCTGAAAAAAAAAAAAAAACATAACCATTGAAGAGCATCTTCATTGTGAACATGTTTATTATTTATTGGATTTGGCCGATTATAAGCTCTGTCATAATCAGGTTACCAAAACAACAAATACTGTAGCAATTTGGCCCTTTGGTTAAAGTCACTCATACTGTATCCTGACGCTTGCGCCATTTTTTCCCTGCTTCCAACACATCAAGTGTTCACTACAAAATCTTCACCTGTTGCCTACTCCATCCACTTCCAGGTGCCAAAGTGCCAAAGAAAGTGTAACTATAGCTACTGTGGGAATGCGCTTGTGATGGCTAGACGACTGGATCAGAGCAGGTTCTGATCAAGAGATTCAGGTCTATTTGGATGCAGTGGTCAGGACATACAGTACGGCGTAAATCGGGGACAGGGTGATGGATGAACATTGATGCGCTTGATGAGCAAAGGCTGGCCTGGGTAGTCTGATGCAACTGTAGCTCAAATTAATGTAAAGGTTAATGCTGGGTGACCTACTTGATGTATACAGTACATTTAGTCACTTCAGGCAAGCAAGAGTCTTCAATAATACCCCAACAATTGAGTTAGCTTGTTCTATATGTACATATTTAATTTTGTTGTATATTATGAAAAATAAACCAATATTATTTAATGTCATGTATCTACAGTACATATACTGTATACTTTAAACAATTTCACTTTTCCAATAAAGTCATATGCTTTTAGGGACTATAACGTTTTACAGCTTTAAATAATCCACAGCTGTTGCTGTTCACATTCATTGGACATGACAGTCCGTGTGGGGGTTTGTTGCGAGGTGGGTTTAAGATGGTCTTTTGTCTAATATTTTATCTGTGGACATGAACAAAAGTGTTTATACTAAGAGTTATTAAATAAATAAGGCTTAATGTGACATAGACAGCGCATACCAAAGTGACAGATTAGATTTAAGATGCACTCTGTTTCAGTAATAGGAACTACAAGAATGATTGAAATACTTTGGAAGAAGTGATGAAGCTATAGGCATACAGTACATTCCATTAGAGGGTTTTGTTAGTTTGATTGAGTCACGTGAAGAGTGGTAGTTGGGAAGATTTTTCATTTAATGACTTAAAACATGGTCTACTGTCAGACCCACGAAAAATTATCTAAGGAAGGAAAACCGGTGAACTGGCGACTGGGTCATGGGTGGCCAAGGCTTGCTGGGAGTGAACACTGGCCCGTGTAGTCCAAACTCATAGAAGCGCCAGTTTGGATCAAATTGATGAAACGTTTAATGGTGGTTGGGATAGAAAGGTGTCAAAGGTGTTGTGTTAAAATCTGCATGTTATATTCCTAATAATTATTCTTCCTTATGATGACTTGGTAAAAAAAAATTTACTAATTAATTATTAACTCTATTTATTTATTTTTTCACCAACTAGATGCTTTTACAGATAAGAGATTATCTTACAGGCTCCACAGTTGTTTGAGCTCTTTCAGGAGAGGATTTTCCATCAACTTGTCATTTCATTTATTTATATATTTATTTATTTATTTTCCTGAAAATTAAGAGCCCTTCGATTAATTACTGAGCTGAAGCTGAACACGTATTTACATTTAGCAGACGCTCTTATCCAGAGAAACTTACATTTTAATCTCATTATACATCTAAGCAGTTGAGGGTTAAGGGCCTTGCTTAAGGGCCCAACAGTGGCAACCTGGTGGTTGTGGGGTTTGAACCTGGGATCTTCTAAACCGTAGTCCAATGCCCCTACCCCTGGCCCTGGCACATATCCATCCAGAAAATTAGACAGAATAAATATCTATCGCTTTGTGAGAACAAAATCTGTCAGAGTGAGCCGAATGAAAACATGTTCCTGCTTGTTGGTATGAGCACAAAAAAAAAGTTAAATGAAAATGTACAATACAGTCAGCTATAGAAATGTTGGTACTCTTGACAAGGAAGGGAAAAGAAATGTAAAAAAAAATATGTCTCATTTCGGAATCTCAGAATAAATCTCAGTATTTTTTTTTTTTTTTTTTTAAAGCCTCAAATGCAACCGATGAAAACGTTCGTTTCGAGATCCTGGTTCATGTCGACGTGACTGTATCACACATTTTTCAGGCGCACTTCCATGCTGCAAATCTTCCAGTCTACCACATCCTAAAGGTGTTTTATTCGATTCAGATCCAGTTACTGAAGGGACATTGAACTCATTGTCATGCAGCTTGAGACCAGTTTTTCTTTGAGACATGGTGCATTATTTATATATATATATATACAGCATTATACCATTTTATATATATATATATATATATATATATATATATATATATATATATATATATATATATATACATTGTATGGTGATGGAAATGCTCTTAATTACTCTTAATAAACATAGATCAGACTTCTACTATTGATTTCCCTACACTGCAAGAAAAATGCATCAAAACACATTAATAATCTCCTTAGTTGTTTGCATTTCTTAATTCAATAATTTGACCCTTCTGAAATTGTGACTGCTTGTTTGGCCTTTATTATATTGGGCATTGTTACATTGAGTTTTATACAGCATGAACATAAGTAAATTGATCTGACTGCCGTACTGTACATTTAAAATAATCTTATTTAATTACGTCTAAAATTTCTGCCAAGTACTGTCCCTTCTATTATTATCAGAAAGGGTAAGGCATGTCAGAAGAAACTCTTTCATCAGGTACAAATCTAAGCAGCTGACGTTTGCTACATCCTCCTTTAACAATCAATGTGACTTTAATACCGAACCAAACCTACAGTATTCCCCATTGTCAACTATAATTAAGGACATGTGATATGACATGTAATGTGTGGTGTGGCTGTTTATCATGTGCCGGGATGATTAATGCACAAGAGTGTTTTTCCTCCAATGCATGCTTAGGGATCGGCGATGATGATGATGATGATGAGGGGTCTTTTTTATTCCCAGAGGATATAGGAGCCTTATAAGTATTCAACGCCACATAATGTTGTTTTGACATGGTCATCTCGGTCGCATGACTTAAATCGAATTAAAAACCCTGTGGGCTGACCTGAAGAGGAAAGTGAACACGAGGAGGAGCTGAAGGCTCTGGGGAGATTCTGTATCGACAAGTGGTCTCAGATTGCATGCTCAGTTTTCCTCTGAGTGTGTCATTAAACGTTATAGTAGAAAACCCGAAGCTGATACATTAACAAATGTAGGTTGGAGATAAGGAAAAAACGAATAAATAGAGTGGCAATAATTAAAATAAGGATTCTGTTCTTGTAGTGCATTCACTTGGTAACATTTTCTCTTATAATTCAGTGAGGAATTAAGCTAATTACCAACATAAATTTCTTTTATTTTAATAATTGTTATTAAGCATATTATTATAAGGTTGACAATAACTCTTCAGCTTGCTGTAATCATCTGCCTGAGCGAAATACACATGGTTCCATTTAAGTATCCGTACAACATAAGGTCGTTCCAATTAATACGCACGTTCTCTCCCTTAAGAGAATTGTGTTGACATAAAAGGTGATTGTGGTCTTGAATAATTTAAGAAAATTAAGCGTCTCCTTATTGACTATTGCGTCAAAGTGCGGGTTATTATCATATCCAAGAGGATTATTTGTCAAGCTACGAATTAGTTTGCGTAGGCCATTATTTGATCGTTTGTTTTAAAGGAATACGTATAACAATGGATATAATGTCATAGCTCATACAGCTTCGGAG
Organism: Clarias gariepinus; assembly: GCF_024256425.1. NCBI lineage: Eukaryota > Metazoa > Chordata > Actinopteri > Siluriformes > Clariidae > Clarias > Clarias gariepinus. Next base: position 15,201,025 of record NC_071127.1, on the reverse strand, counting down.
GGGTGACAAATTAATGGAACGCTGGTATGGCTTTGGTCTATTACTGCCCATAGGAACGGGTCTCTGCGAATCAATACAAACCACGAGCCACTGCAAATCAATCAAATTATTCTGACTGATGAGTTTCCTTTGACTTCTAACCTGATGAGGGTGGTCTGTAATTCAGCGGGAATTCGAGACCACTGAATGGTTTAATGAGTGGGAAAATAATCTAAAGCGCACTTAACCCGTCATAACTCATCATCAACATCATCAAAACACCAAAGGAAGGACGATCTTTAGGAAGAGCAGTGTTCATTCCTTTAAAACAGTTAAAATGTATATAAATGTATAATCTGGGTTAGATTGAAGCTGTTTGGACGAAAAGATCAAAACACAAAAGATCAAACAAAGACTAAATCAACCATTGGTTCCGTTTTAAGCTTGAAGCTAAAGTGACCTGAAGAGTGTGTCCAGTCCAGCGGGGGTTTTACGATTTGCACCGAGCAGTGCTGGCAAGCTAGTGTAATTGAATCGAGTTTATGTTAATCTAGAACAAGATTGATTAGAGGAAGGAAAAAAAAACCCTCCACACCTCAAACCTATTTGCTCGGTGTCAAGTGTGTAGGCGAACTACTCCGGCATTCGAGTAAAAAAATATTGATTGGTTTTGGATTAACTGCTGTGTTAGCAAAAGTACAGACTGTAAAGCGCAGATTTATTCCTTTCCTATGGAAATTTTGAAATGCAAGTAGGAGTCGGAGGCAGTTCACCCCAATCTCATTTCAAATCCACCTCTTTTGGATACAAAGCATGCAGCAGTTGGATTATCCTTCCATGCAAACGGATACTGTACAGTATAGATCTAGATGGTTCTGACTATACCGTGTTTAGCCTTAACATTAACACATTAACATTCATTTTAAATAATATACCAGTAAACTGGGGCTAGATCATGTGCACCCAAAGCTCACCCATGGGAACCAAATGCCAAACCAGCCCGTCCCCACAGAAAAGTTAATGCAGCACAAAACAAAACCAATGCTGGCCATGACAAAAAGGCACCAGAACACCCAGTGCATCACACAAAAGTCATGCACATCCGCAGCAGGCAAAGAAACTAAGGTTGCCAACCCGGGCATAATGTTTTGCATTGTAACAAGAGATCAAATTGTACATGCAACTGTTCGGTTGGTCTGCATCGCATCAAGGCTAACTGAAGTCGAACAGACACGTCAGTCAAATAATAAATGTGGACTCAATGTACAGTAATTGCACCTTCATTAAGGATGGTGCGGTAGTGGTACACTGAAATGCGGCCACGATCCAATCACAGGCCTGAGCCATTTTTGGGGTTGAGATTGTAATTAGAGAAGGACAGAAGGCTTGAAAGCACCTTTTTTTTTTACGAGGCATTACCATCTCTTTCTCTCTCACACACACATCAGACATGATGACCCAGGATGTATTTGTTTTGTCTGCCTGTAACTTATTTATACAGGTTTGTCAGCGTGACTCGCAGCAAGCTCGAGATTGTTCTCTGCTCTGACGCACCAGTGCTAATTTGTTTGCTCATTTTCTTTCTATTTTAATCCTTGAAAGCATTAGCCTACATTTTTCACTAGTCAAAAACAAAATTTTTATGGTTGATCTTTCCCTGTATCACTTTTTGCACTTGAATATGCACGCGTAGTAAACAAAGCCTGGATCTGAATCCTGGGTCGTGCAGACGCGAAGCGCCAGCGATACCTGCTGCGCCGTACTTCCAGACAGAATCGTTTACGGAATTGACAAAGAGACGAAGCAAACGCAAACACACTGATCTGCATCATTTCCCTGTTGACATGGGCAAATGATCTCTTAACGATGTTGCATGCAGCTTGTTGGCTAATTAGGAAGATGTTGGCACAGTGCCTTTTTTAAATTGTGTGCTCTTTTTAGCCACCATCCAATACAACGTGAGAGCTATTGGTTAAGTGGGGAACACACAATCGACTGCAGAGTACTGGAATGTTAATGTTGAGACAGAAGTCTTTCCCAATTAGCAAAAGAGCAACTGATGACATCCTTGAGGGGCAATTTGTTGCATCGATGCTGGATAGATGTTTTCATGCTATTAGGGCAGTTTGGGCAAATTGGGTTTTAAGTTTCAACAGCCACAGAAACTCCCATCTTTGTTTTTGTTGTGTTTTTTTTTTTTTTCCTGTGTGTAGTTTGGCAGTTTGTTAAAGGTCCCCTATTCTACTATTTCTTTAACAAGCTTGACCAGGTATCACAGGTTTTTTTTTTTTTTTTTTTACCAGGTTATTTGTTAGTACATTGTACACTGGAAAGTAAGAAATGTGAATTCTGCATAAAACATTGCCCTTTAAAGGATCCTATTCGTGGTGAATTTTATATACTGTGGGGTCCAAAAGATCCCTGCAACCACATATACTGTATACTGTATATACATGTATATATATTTTTTTGGACCCAAAATGCTTTGGACCCAAAATGTCAAAAATGGGCCATATTTGGTACAGTGGTATGTTGGTCTACGAATGATGGCCTTAAGAATGATTTCCACCTTAATTACTAAAATTTTGCAAGGAATTTGCCTCGACAAACAAAGCATTTTCGGCATACAAGCAAATAAACCAAGCCAAACCTTTTTCTTGTTTTTATTTCTTGCTTATTTTTGCATTTTGTGCAAGATTTAGTAAAGACATAGCACCATGAGTCCTACGAATGTTAGCAAGGACGGTAGCAAGAAGAAAAAGGAGCCACTTTCAGTTTTGTTTTTAATGCAGCCAGCGCCAAGAGGAATTATAAATTCCTTAAAGGTTAAGTGAGTTTTAATGTCTATTTGCTTTATATTTTACTTCATTCTTTTTAAATGTTTTGAATGTTTTTATATGCAAAAATATGATTATGGTATTGTAAAATTGGTAATATTGGTAATATTTTTAAGTGTCTGGAACGGATTATCGGCATTTACATTATTTTCTATGGGAAAATGTGTTACTTACCTCCGGATTGGATTAAATTCTTACTGTATGCTGATGTACCACTGTATTATTATTTGATGTATTTTATGGAAAAAAAGATAAATGTACCAAAACAACAAAATAACACAATATGATTGATTTTACTGTATTTGAATATTACCACAGTAATGGCAGATTAAGAACTATCAAACTGCATGTTTTACACCACTGTGACAAAATGTACTCTGCTTTGTGTTCCACTGAATAAATTAGTTAATGAATAAAAAAAAACGGAGGAGCTACAGTAGGTCCATGAGATGGCGTGCTCTAAAAAAAGGAAATAATCATGAATATGCAGTTCTGCAGGGCAAATGATCCCATCAGCAGTTGGCAAATGTTTGTGAAGCATATTAAACCCAAGAAAAGTGCAGGGATGAGCTCTATCAGTAACTGAACAGCAAGTCTACTTTACATGTTGTGAAAAAAAAGAGAGTGCGACCCTAAAAATGATATGTTACTGTTTGCTGGAACCACACGTCCAGTGTGTTCATGGATGGATTATTAGAATCAGTTAGAATGGGGATGATTGATGAGTTCGAGCTATAGGTCCGGCTTAGACATGGGGAGGGGTTTGTCAATAGGACAATCTGTATATGAGAAGACTAATGGAGAGCTGTGGACAGTGTAGTGATCACGCGGAGCTTCCTGCTGTGCACTTAAATAAGATGTGAAAAGGAAAATTGCTACACAGAATAACATCTGGAGCAAATTCTAATAATCGGGGTAATTCGAGCTAATGTTGGTTGAACAGCACATAAAAATAAATAAATAAATAAAATAAATACTTTGGAGAAAAAAAAAAACGAATGTGTGGCTGGACAAACAGAACACAATAGGAATAATGATAGAATAGGTTTGTTTAATCCTGGATCAATGGATCAGCTTATACATATCTTCAAGGTTAAATCGGTGGATGTACTGTACATCTTGCGATATATTCACTTCATTTGCTATAATCGGCATGCATAGTGGATAATTATTAAAAATAAAAATCTCTACACACACCACTGTCTAAAAATACATCCTATCAGAAATTTAGCCTTGTAGCTCACCTTAGGTATGAAGAAAACACCGTGTCAGTTCAGAACGACTTAGAACAGATTATAAAGCAGACCATGTGTTGTTTAAAATGGTAACGTTATCAGATGTGTTTTCTTGCTGAAAGCGACTGGTTTTGAATATTGGTTTTGGCAGGTAGCTGCTCTCTCCTCATTACTGCGGACTGTACAGACAAATTGTAACACAAATTGTATAATAGGTAAATGTCCTAGTTAAAAGTATAATATAGTTAAATATCCTAGCGCTGTTACTATCTATGATCACCACTCATGGAATGCCTCGTCCAATCAGATTTCCCGCTCATAATTAACTTTTGTATATTTTTATATACAGTGGTGTGAGAAAGTTTTCCCTTTTTTATTAAAGTGTGACAAACATCTCTGAGTGGCGGAGTGCTATTATCCTCGTGAAGTCCTATCGTCCTATCATCTGGAGATCGCTGGTTCGATTCCCGGGTGATGCTGTAACCTCTCACAGGTAGAGAGAGCTGATTGGCCGAGCTCTCTCAGAGGGGAGGTACTTCGTGCTCCCACATTAATCACGGCTCTACAGCCAATCAGAGGCGTCTGTGAGCTCGCGCACGCGGAAGTAGCGGATAGCGCTGAGTGAGGGAGCAGATCGAAAAGATGCGGTTGGCTGGCGCCTAGTGACGGGGAGGAATTGGACACGACTAGATTGGGGAGAAAATTGGAAAAAAAAATCCCTAAAAAATAATAATAATTAAAAAAAGAAAAAATGTGACAAACATGCAAAAAAAAAGAGAAATAGGTAAGGGGGCAAACACTTTTTTCACACCAAAATGTTATATATAAAAATACATATATTTTAAGTTATATAATGGTTTTCATATATTTCATATATAACTTACAATTATATTGTATATACATGTTATAAGCATAACCATAAACTTAATTTTGATATAATAACCATAAAAGTTTGCCTTAAAGCGAAAACATATTTTGATATAGCAAACACAACATATGATTATAAAAACTACAACATTATATTTGATTTATTAAACACATGTACAGTATGTTATTGTTTCTGTCTTGAAACCAGCACAAAATGTAATTATAGTAACCACAGATTTTAACGTAACACAGCTATTTATTGTGATATAATAACCATAAAATGTTTGTTCTGAATCAAACCCAAAATATACTGTCAAGCTGTAGTAATCATAAAATGTGAGGAACCATAAAAGAGCTACTGTGGCATAATTTGCTGAAGAAAAAAGAAAGTATTTCTGGCTATAATAGGAAGGTGTCCGAATCCACAGTGCATTGGAGCTTGCTGTGTACAGACCGGCGTAGCCACATATTAATCAGTGTCCATGCTGACCCATGTGCACTCCGGAAAGCTTTACAATGGGCATCAGACCCGAACCATGGAGTGATGGATGAAGGTGGCTTTGTTTGATGGACGTTTTTATTTACATCATGTGGATGGCTGGGCGTGTGTCCCTCACTTTCCCGGGCAACAGATGGCTCCAGGATACAGTATGCATGGTGGGAGGCAAGTCAGAAAGGACAGTGTCATGCTCTGGGCAATGTTCTGGTAAAAACCTTGGGTCCTGGCATTCATGCTGTTGTTAGTTTGACAAGTAACTCAAACCAAAATTGAATCAGACCAAGCATGACGGAGGACTTTTTCAGCCTGATAAAGCTCCCTTAGGAATTGTTAGATCAACATGACAAAGAGTTCAAGGTGTTTACTTGGCCTCCAAAGTCCCCAGATCTCAATCTGATTGAGCGTGTAGACCTGGACTAACATGTATGATCCATGCAGTCTGTGCACCATCTTGCAGCACTTTAAGGATCTGCTGCTAACAACTTGGTACCAGATACCAGAGCCCACCTTCAGAGGTCTAGTGCAGGCCAGGGTGCCTTAATGGTTCAAGATGGGTGGATCTTGATGGGTTTTATGGTTTTTTAGTCTACTTTAAAAAATTAAAAAAGGTAAAAATTGTGGGTAAAATTTGTTGTCAGAGGAGATCTACTGTATGTGAGGAGTAGGATTAATATTAGGAGTAAATCATAAGCATGAAGCATGACTGTGGCTTCACTTTATATCAATCAACAATATATTATGAACCAATTGAACAAAAAAGAGGCAAACAAAGTCATAGTGTTATATTTTATCTTATAAATAATAATAAGAAGAAGAAGGAGATCTAAGGCAGATATTAGTATGAAATGTATTAAAGTAATAATCTACGTTTAATAAGTTAAAATTTTTATAGTAGGCTAAAATCTAACCAATATGATGTCACTTAATCCAATGACGTCCGGTCGCAGTTTCTCCATAATTACCCTGGGTTTTGTTCAGAATAAAACCTGTTTAAGTTTGACATTTAATTATTCTCTGTCCAAGACACAAGCCCCACTTCACCCAAGTACGGCCCTTTCACCAGCAAAAGAAAGAAAGGGCAGCATAAAGAGCAAATCTGGTTTCAACCAGAAGTGTCAGGATAAAAACATGGACCTCCGGAAAATGGCCGTCTCCCGCATGCAGTGTGTGCAGTAATGGCTTTGTGTACAATGCATTAATTAAAATCTATTAAGTCCAAGACTCTTTTTTTCCATACAGTTACAATCAAGATGCTATGTGTTTCATGTTTTGAGACACTACTGATCCATCGAACATTGCAGACATAAAAGTGAATGCATGTGATCATCTTTAAGTGGTGGATATTCTAACGTGCTTCCATTTAAGTTGTCCTTAAATCTACAAATCCTACAAGCATAGCATGACAGAAGCCTTGGAAAGGCATTTCAAATCGAGTTGCTATGGTTCACGTCGGTTCACATATATAGAAAAAAAGCTTCCTGGAAATGACATGTATTGGCAGCTTTCAACATAATGGGCAAAATGATTTTATAAAATGCACATAGAGTTCACAGGGTTCATATTTTACCATCTAACAGTTGCACACATATAAACCTTGCACATGCAGCAGTTAGTTTCAGTCCACTAAGGTTAATTTTTTTTTTAGCAGAAAAAGAAAGAGTTGAAACAAGAATGACAACTAGATGGTAACATGCAGACATTGTGTAGTGAATGTGTAAAAGTTAGTACCCCCTTTTTTATTTTCTTTTGTGAAAAAACATAATAAAAATCATATTGTTTTAACAGGTCTTAGTATAAGGCAAATACAACCTCATATATACAGTGGAACCTCGGATTACGAGCTTAATTCGTTCCGGAAGCGGGCTCGTATTCCGCGCGCACGTGTGTGTATTCACCCACCAGGAGAGACGATTACCTACAATTCCGCTGCAAGAGAGAGAAAAACCGTTGGCTCACTTGTGATGACGTGACATCCGGTGTTAAAACAAGAAGCGCATGCGTGAAACATGATACTCGGTGCTCGTAAACTAAGACAATGCTCGGTTTTCAAGTAAAAAATGATAAAAAAATTGTTGCTTGTCTTGCGGAACACTCGTAAACCGTGTTACTCGTAATCCGAGGTTCCACTGTATATATAATTTTTTTATAATATTATTTTTTTTCTCTCTGTCACTAAAAAAGGAAAAAACTGTGGGCGAGACTAAGTCCCCTTACTACTTCCACACGATTTCAGAGGGTAAGTTCAAGCAAGGTGCTCAGCAGGTGTGGAGACCTCTGTAAAGCAGACATTTTGGCAGTTTCAAGTGTGTATTAACAAATTACCATGAGGGAAAGGCCTATAGTAAGCAATGGTCTTAGAGAAACAATTGTTTCTGGAAAAGTTTAATGATCTACAATAAGTGAATTCTCCTTTTATTATTATTATTATTATAATTATGTTTATTATTATATAAAAGCCTCCCGAGGAGTGGATGTCCCAGAACATTCAACCCATGGTCAGATCATGCAATGCTCAAAGAAATGCAACCCTAAAAAAACAACGCAAGAGTTACATGTCAGACCCTACAGAACAGATGAGCCCAAAGTGGAGATGTTTGGCCTTAATGTCCAGCACATTTTTGGGCAAAAAACAAACAGAATTTCAGTAGAAAAACTGTCAAGCACGGCGGTGGAGGGGAGATAATTTCGGCATCTTATAGTCGACCATGAACTCCTCGGGATACCAGAGTACTCTAGAATCAAATGTGAGACCATTCATCTGACAACTTAGGCTTGGTCAAAATTAGATCACGAAAGAGGACAATAATTCAAAGCACATTAGTAAATCTATCAGAATGACCTGCGGAATAAAAGAATCAAGGTTTTGGAACGATCTAGTCAAAGTCCAAACCTCAACCCAATTTAAATGCTTAAGAGAGTGGTGCCTCAAGGAACTGAAAAAGAATTGGATGAAATTTATCTACAAAGATGTGAGAGACTCATAAAATCATACAGGAAACAATTAGTTCAAGTTAAAGCTGCTAAAGGTGGATCTACTGTACATACTATTAAACCATGGGGGTACTTAGTATTGTCTCTATTTTACATGATTTAAATCCTTTACAATGTTCATTACTATTGCTAGATGTTAGAAAAAGGCACAGGATTTATCAAGCAGTATATTAATAATAAAGAAACTTTATTTAAAAAATCATATTTTTATATTAATAATTTTAAATTCAGGGCATTTATGATTATTTTATCATTTATAAATGCATTTTATTTAAAAAATATATCACAATATCTCAATGCATTGTTTAATCATATTTTTTCTAATTAATTGTAAGTCAGCTTTCTTTAATATTATTCTTTACATATACAGTATGTTTCATGTTTTGTTTCCTTCCGAATGATGAAATACTGTATGCGTATTCTTGTTTTACCAGTGAATCCAGAAAAAAATATATAAAACAAATCTTATGCACTGACACTCTACCTTAAAAACCTGATGTCTTCAAGGAATTTTTAATTTATGTGGTCAAATAAATGTAAACTCTGGCCACTCGTGGCTGTCGGAAGCTTTCAAGACCGTAATAAAGTCAGTGCATTGAGTTATCTGCAGTACAGCTAATAAAACAGACTATGGAGAAAGTCTAATAAAAAAAAAAAAAAGAAGTAGTCTGGTGACAAATAGTTATATTGTTTTTCTGTAAGAGATGGTTTGATTGAAATGCCAGAAAGAAGGATTTCTTTGTCCTGAAATGGAAAGAGTAAATGTAAAGCACTTGCACGGCTGTAGGTTACAGATATCTCTCTTTTTCCTGCTTTAATCCAAAGAGAGAATGAATTCTTTACACATTCACCTCCTTTCAAGATCATCCTAGCAAATAGTGACGATATACACATCTATTCAAATTTAACCAGAAGTGGGCGTGTCCTAAACCAGATACAGTTAAGATATATCTCTTATAGCTTTAAATGTTATTATTAGTGTCCAAATACAGTGCAGACCAAAGCATTCCCAGTCCTAGACATGTTTGCCCATAAACTATTCAGGAGAGTGTAACCCTGGAAAATTACATGATACAAGATGTATAGTATGTAAGCAATAAGGCCACTAGATCTTCAACTAATTCTAGAGAAGCAGAGCAGGGGTCAAATATTGCAGAAAGGTTTCACAAAACCCAAAAGTCCATTTGGTATGCTGCCTTGTTTCGCTAGTCTACAGCTGGATTTATAATTACCAATGGATTACTTTAAAATGGTGCCACCTATAGCCAATTAGTTTGCATTAAACTTTTGTTTAAAAAATTAAATGTTTGTGGATGTACAGTATGTTTGGACTTTGCATTGGACTACGGTTCGGAAGATCCCAGGTTCAAACCCCACAACCACCAAGTTGCCACTGTTGGGCCCTTGAGCAAGGCCCTTAACCCTCAACTGCTCAGATGTATAATGAGATAAAAATGTAAGTCACTCTGGATAAGAGCGTCTGCCAAATGCCCAAATGTATGTTGATCTATGGTCTTCTAATTTCCAAAAGTGGGGGGTGCTACTAGCAAGGAGTGCTTGGAGATTATGGATTGCTGCTTGTGGCTACATTCTTGCTGTTTGTTTAAAAATCAGTCTATGATACCAGTTTTGAGGGTTAATGGGCTTGATTAAGGGCCCAACAGTGGGAACAGGATTTGGCACCTTGCACCTTCCAATCAGTAGTTCAATGCTCTAACCACTGAGCAACCCATGCTCGTGAATTAATTTGGTTCTAGTTGCTAAATTCAGACCCTAACCAAGCAGTTACTAAGGTCTTTAACTGTAGCACAAGTTTCATATCAACGCTGATTCATGCCTACATGAAATAAAAATAATCTCCCACTTAAGCCTTCACCAGATGCCCTGTGAAACTTTCCAATGAGCCTCCCATTCACATCCATATTTGTTCCCCTTTAAGAACACATTTGTTTAATCCAAATAAGGCATTACATTCCTGGTACTGACAAACCTTTCCATAGAATGTTTTTTTTTCTCACGGTAAACCCATTACACAAACCCAGACACATTGCTGGAATGTAATGTTATGATTGCTAATGGAGTTACTCTGCTTATATGCTTCTCCACATATATTTTTCTTTCCACAGATATACCAAGATGAAAACTGCCACAAATATCTACATTTTCAACCTGGCTCTGGCTGATGCTTTGGCCACCAGTACACTTCCCTTCCAGAGTGCTAAATACCTAATGAACACCTGGCCTTTTGGAGAGCCCCTGTGCAAGCTTGTCATAGCCATTGACTACTACAACATGTTTACTAGCATCTTCACCCTGACCATGATGAGTGTCGACCGTTACATTGCTGTGTGCCACCCGGTCAGGGCACTCGAGTTCCGGACACCCGCCAAGGCCAAATTGATCAACGTGTGTGTTTGGATTCTCTCATCTGCCATTGGAGTACCCATAATGGTCATGGCAGTTACTAAGGTGACGGACCAAGGTGAACAGCTTTCAAATAAATTACTTATAACAAATTGCTATATAGCTTAAAGCAGTGGTGTTACATTTTCTCTAGAAAAGACTGATGTGTGTGGGCAGGTTTCCATTCCAAGCCACATGGTTGGAATCAAACCCTGTACACACATACACACTGGCACCTTTTTTGGAGAAGATTTGGCATCTGTCAAAACCTAAGCATAAACAATAACGTTCTAACCCAGGTGAATTTTCATTCTGTTTCCTAACAGGAAAAACAGTCTGCACTTTGAAGTTTCCTGATCCTGATTGGTACTGGGACACAGTCACAAAAATCTGTGTCTTCATCTTCGCCTTTGTGGTGCCAGTCCTCGTGATCACTATCTGCTACGGGTTGATGATCCTTCGCCTGCGCAGTGTCCGGCTGCTCTCAGGTTCCAAAGAGAAGGACAGGAACATGCGTCGCATCACTCGCATGGTGCTAGTGGTGGTGGCGGCTTTTATCATCTGCTGGACGCCCATTCACATCTTCATCATTATCAAAACTCTGGTGGAGATCGATCAGAGGAATCCCTTCGTCATCGCCAGCTGGCACCTGTGCATTGCCCTTGGTTACACCAACAGCAGTCTCAACCCCATCCTTTACGCCTTCCTAGATGAGAATTTCAAGAGGTGCTTCAGGGAGTTCTGCTTACCATTCCGCACCAGGATGGAACAAAACAGCATTTCCAGAGCAAGGAACCCCAACCGGGAACCAGCCTCGGTTTGTGCTCCGTCCCAGGCAGGAAGGACGCCAGTATGACTAGGCCTGGAACGGATCCCACCAGGATCCAGGTCACGAGTTCAACAAGATCTGCAGTCGGAGGTCACCCAGATTTCCACCACTGAATTCTAGAACTGACCAAGTGCCAAGTTATTCACATAGGAAGAATAGTATACCAGAGTAACACCAATTCCTAGCTAACTTTTTTAGGTACAGCATTGCAAGAGGCATGAATTACAGTAAGAAGACTGTCCAGTGTATCCTCACATGTCAGAAGATATGAGGTGATATGAGGCTTTGATCGGTTGAAGACTATTAATGATTTTTGTTGTTGGACAAAACCGCAGTCGATTTTGACTTCACCCACCTTCACATGGTTGAAAAGAAAACCTGCATCCACAGCAGCCCTCTGTCGATAAGACTGGACTCGCCTAATCTAAATGAACACTTCCAAGCAACTACAATGTCAACTGAGGACATTTTACAATATCAGTTGACAAAATGGAAAATTGTTATAACTTTTGTTTTTTAACCTTTGAAAGAATTGGTATCAGTTTTTCAACATTCAGGAATGCCTTACTCGGTCGAACAAATTTAAACCACCCAAAAAGTGTATAAAGTAACATTCATTTAAGTAGCGTATTCAAGTAGTGCAGTGTGCTTATGTACAATAGGATTAAAAGGAACTTTTGTCATGTATATAGTGTATAGCATATTATATGTTACATTTATTTAAAAAATCTGCTTATATTTTAGCTGCGTAAAGAGTAACAATCAAATCATTGATAATTTGCTTTAGTGCTTCGGTACTCCAAGGAGTAGATACAATTCTCTGTTTGCTTCTACAGAAATAATGATATAATACTAATAATTTGTAGTTAAAATATCTCTTTTTTTGTTCTTGAGTGTTTTCTGTGGCCCTGTTCATTAAAAATTGTCAATGATCATGAAATAACAGTGTGGATTTTGCTCCAGCAGATTTTGCTGTTTTTCCAGTTGACCCCAACTCACATTCATGTCCATATACAGTGCAGAAAACCAGAATCCATCACGGGGAACAGAGATCACTCATGTCAACCCATTACATTGTGTGAGCCATGTTCAACTTAAATACATTGCAAAAGTATTCATACCCCTAGAACTTTTCAAAATTGATGGTGGTGTAGTGGTTGGCACTGTCGCCTTGCACCTCCAGGGTCCAGGGTCCGATTCCCAGCCAGGCTCCGTTTCCACCTCTGTGTGCATGGAGTTTGCATCGTTGGATCGTTCTACTAGACTTTTTGTATTAATGAGGTGACTTCTGAAGGCAGTTGGTTCCACTGGATTTTAGTTAGAGGTTAAGAAAACGATAAATGGTTTTTATCATTTTACAATTATTTGCCATTTTATGTTGGTCTATTACATAAAAATCCTAATACCATACCTTTATGTTTGTGGTTGTACTGTAACATGACAAAATGTATAAAAAGTTCAAGGGGTATGAATACTGTGTCACTGTACGTCCTGCATTTTATCACATTGTTTCAACAGTTATGTTGCATTGTGTTTCTCTGATAGTATGTTCATTACCCCTCCATTAAAAAAAAAAAAAAAAACAGTATTGACAAGTGCATTTTTAATATTCTACTTATGATAACTGATGGATTGTATTTTTAACATTAAGAGCATAAAATTAATTAAGATTCTGCAACGCTGTGTTCCCTGTTGCACAACCTTTATGTGATTAAAAGCTGTAGATAAAGGCAAAAAATGTGAATTAAAGTCTTGTAAAAAAAAAAATAGCACTTAAGGCCTGACTGAATTTACCAATTTTCTCATTTTGCACTAGAATAAATACTTGCTTTAGAACTATTCAGTTATGTTGGGGTTGTGTAGTAAGGTTACTCTTTGTTTCTAGGTCTGTTCTATTTTTCACTTTCTATCAATCATTTTGTTCATCTTTTAAATACATTTACTGCCAAATTGTTGGACTTATATTTGTGCATACAGCATTATTAAATGACTGTATTTATTACTTCCAAATTTGAACATAATTCTTTATAAGTCTTTATTACGCAGATCTACACCATCCCCTGTTTTTTTTTTTTTTTTTTAACATTATCGTTATTATCTGTTATATTTTTCTCAGTCTCATACACAATATGCTCTTCAGAAAACTGAGCACTCGAATTAAACCTCATCTACTCATGGGGGACCAGTGTTCCCATGGCAACTAGTGACACAATGCAGCAAAATACTCAGCATTAGGTTAAGTGTTTTTAATATACTAGAAATGCTTATGAATACTGAACCTGACTGAAACTTGATATCTTAAAGGACTGCAGCTTAAACAGTCATGTATAGACCCATCAGCCATAATATTAAAATCATTAACTTTAAAATCACTTAGGTTTTGGATAATAGTTGTGCCACCAGGGCGGCTCTGGCCCCTCGTGGCATGTCTTCAAAGGGCCTCTGAGGGTGTGCTCTGCAGGACGTTTTCTTCAAAGATGCTTCAGAGGGAGAAAGAAGGTATCTTTTGGATGCTGTGGGTTGGGTTGTGAGAAAGCGCCTCCATGGATCCGACTTGTTTCTAAAATCCAGAGAGTTTGGAGGCTGGGGCTCTTTGTCTGAAGGACCCTATGCACCGTGGGCTTTAGAGTTCTGGTGCGTTTCTATCCGGGCCAGAATTGGCTTTTTATTGGTGATTTGTGCTGCATTGGCTTTTCTTTTGGATTGGACCAGACAGCCTGGTTTTTGGTCCTCTCGAGGTGAGTCTTAAGTGGGGGTGGCACTTAAAGATCAGTCTAAGGACCTGAAAGCTGAAGATCAGGTTAGTTTGGTGGCAAAGGAATGGGGTTCTCATTTTCTGTGAGAGATTGCTCAATTATCACTGTGTTCTTAAATGGCTCTCTTTTTCTGTTCAAGGGCTCCAGTGGGTAGCATGGATAATAAGGTATGGCTTCCATGGGTTGAAGGCTTGTTTAATATCTGCAGGTTGGAAATTGAGACCCTTTTCAATCCGGGTAAGAGATGACATTTTCTGGATGGCAAAAAGACGCCAGTGAAATTATACCAGACAAGCATTTGAGATGAAAGTGCTTTAACCTCTGATAAGCAAGCCTAAGGCAATTAAGGCAAGGAAAATGTCCTTCAAAATCTAGGAAGAAAAAAGTTTGTATGAAATGTGAATATGGAAATATGAAATGTGTAATAGGAAGAAACCTTGAGAGGAACCAGACTCAACAGGGAACCCATCCTCATTTGGGTGATAACTGGGCATCATACTGTGTACACCATCCATTAGAGATGGGGCCTAAAATCTTGGGGGAAAATAATAGGGGGGGGGGGGGGGGTGTGGGGGGAGAAATTCTTCTGTTTGACGATTCACGTTTTTTTTTATTAAAAAACTAATTTTCCATTTATAATAATGAAATATATATAATATATATATATATATTATAATATATATATATATATATATATATATATATATATATATACTGTATATATATATATTATATATATATATATATATATATATATATATATATATATATAACGATGAACCTGTCGATCAGCTAGTGACTGGTTTTCAGTTTTATTGGCCTTGACCGGTGATCAGTGGATCAGCCTGATCATATAAATGATTCTGAGCCAGATTCTGTAACAGAAATGCATTTTTATGGTGCTTTATTATATAAAATTGTGCGTGTTAAAAGCATAACAGCCACTCAACCGGTGCGTTCACTGTCAAATTGAGTTTAAAGACTTTGGAGGCATTTAAGGTAATACATCACCGTTTGTTTCGAATCCTACAGGTGGTGCACTCTGAACTATTTACACATTTTCATCCCGCCTAGCAAGAGTGAATTGTTTACTATGTTTGTTTAGTAATGATAATTATGGCGTAAACTTTTTTATACTTGTAATAATATCAAATCGGGATAATTTTAAAAAACCGTGATACTTACAGAATTGCAATTTTAATCGAAACGACTCCTAGGTACTGTATTGTGACGATATGGTATCAGGGGGTGACTGATAATTCCAATCCCTATTATGCATGCTGGTTAGTCTGGCTGAGATAGAAAAAAAATTTTTTTACATCATAAATTGCCACTGGCTGACCTATTTTTCATAAAAAAACAGAAGGAGCAGGGGATTCCTTTTATTGTAAAACTTGTAGAAGAAAGATTGTAGGAAACAGAGCTGGAGTTGAGAAAAAAACTTAAATGATAAAAAGTTGTTGATGGAAATGTTAGATACATGTAAGCCCTAAAGCACCTCGGGCAGAAAAGAGAGAGAGAGAGAGAGAGAGAGAGAGAGCATTGGAGATGCTTCAGAGGGAGAGAGAAGGTATCTGGAGTGGTTCAAAGAGAGAGAGGATGCCTGCTGAGCTTGGGAGAGGGGGGGTGCCTCTTCAATACTTCATGTGGAGTGTGGAGAGAGAAGGTGTCTGCACTGCTTCAGAGGCTGAACAAGAGTGTGTCTGTGAGACTTCAGAGGAGGAGGAGGAGGAGGAAGAGTGTGTATGTAATGCTCCGGGGAAAGGAACTGAGCTCCTGGAAGCTTCGAGAGACAGCAGGGCAGCCGGTCTTGTGAGACAGAAATGGCTGTGATCTTTGAGAGACAGAAGGGCAGAGAGTTGCTCTCCGTCTCTCAGTTCTCGCCTTGCTGTGTTCTTCTGCCAGCCAAAAGATTTCTCGCTCTAATTAAATTGGACTGGCCTCTCTTGCTGCTAAAATAACCTCTCCTTCTCCAGGTTTCAGTAGCTGTTCAGCATTTTTATTGGTAATTGAACATAGAATTTGACTATTTTACACATAAGCTCTTTATATAATATTAGTTCATGTACATTAGATAATGATTGCTGACCCCCCAAGAGCAGGATCTCGGGTATATCCCTATGAAGGGCTAAGGCGGTGTCTGACAGTTAAATCATGTTAGACATCATGCAAACCGTTTATAACTAATTGCATTATACTTTGTGGGAAGGCATGCACTGACTACAAATATTCTTTCCAGAAAGTGGACCTGTAGGTAGCCACTTTCATAATTGCCGTAACCGGTGCTTTCTGCGAATGGCGCTGGGTTGCGTGATACCTTGTGCATACCAATATAATACCTGTATCAGTTTCTTCCAAAGCCTTTCATTTTAATGTGCTTACATGGAGTGCTTCAGTACTTTGAAACAAGGATTGTTTGCCATTTGAGGTAATCACGGTAAACAGATAATAGCTCTTCTTAGGCTTAGTTTTTAGATGTATTTTAACATGCCACCCGTTCCTTGGCTCTCACAGCAGAGGGAAAAATCCATCAACAATAGTATGTTGAGTAGAATCCGGTTCTGAGAGTAAAAACTTTTTTTTACATTTTTTATTTAAAAAAATGTCTTTGGATAATCTTCTGCCACACTAATGCACTTATTCCAGCGTTTCACTAGTGCTTGGATACCAACAAGTTTTCTCAGTATGCCAGAGCAATGATGGGACTGCCTGCTTTATGTTTGAAATGCTGGCCTCCCAGGAACTCCTTTAATGGCCCAAACATGTAGAAATGGCTTGGAGTAAGGTCAAATTCAAATTCTAATTTTATTCTTTACATACGCAGTCATACACAGTATGATATGAAGTGAAATGCTTATACGGCTGCTGGTGACGTCAAGATTCAAAAGGAAAGTTTGCTTTACTGAGGATAGAGTCTCATCACTGTACTGTGCAGGAGGAAATCAATTTTAGTCCTCTATTCACCAGAAAGGTCATCACAAGTCCCAGTTTGACTTGAACACCTGTTATATTTCAAGTCACTTGTGTTGTAAATAGAAACTACTGATTTTTTTTTTTTTATGTTTAGAAATATTGCTTACACAGGTACCTCCATAAAAAGAACAAAAAAAAGTTTCTCACAGTTTGATGATGCCGCAGTGCCAAGAACCATAAGCTATTGTATTGTCTGAGAATATTTTCTCAGGTCTTTTTCCTTTTTTTAAAAAAACCCATTTAGATAAATTGCATTGTGGCAACAGATCATTCTGTAGATAAATAGCTGAAGAGTGGCTAAGCAGCAATTTGTAGTGATAGTATATAGAACCGAAGTGCCATACATTACCTGTGTTTACTTTGACGACTGAATCTGTTTTGTCAAGGGATGTCTGAAGAACCTTTTTATCCGTTATACAGTATGTCCAAGGTCCGGAGCATTAAATAAGGTTAGAGCCAACCCTGGACCCTAACATGTCCTACAACACTCTTTTCCTCATTTCAACTTCATTAAAATGATATGGAAGCCATGTTTAAATCTGCGAATTACTGAATTACTTTTCAATCCTACTTACAGTACCAGTCAAAAGTTTGAACACCTTCTAAATCAGTGTTTTTTTTGTTCAGTGATTTTGTTTTTCACATCCTAGAACAATACTAAAGATTTTATAACTGAAATAACAAGTATGGAATTTGGAACAGTGTTGGGGTTCAACATGCATTTTAGTTTCCTTGATTTAATGAACTATGCATTGAGTCACACTTGGAAACTTAATAACATTCCAGACCAGAAGAATCTTTTATAAACCAATAACCTCCCAATAGAAGATCTCACACAAATTAAAAAAAAAATTATCAAACAAAGACAGAATTTTGTTGTGCATGACGTAGCAAATGTTTTTGTTTCGTTTTGTTTTTTCAATTTGACCAACTTTTCACAGGCAACAGAAAAGCCTCTGACCAATTACAACGCAGTTTGTTGGAATGTCAAAGAAAAACATCGGCAGGCCAACCTTATTTCAGTTAATGCACGGCAAAAAATACAAAACGCAATGAGTACAACGACAATGTGTGGGGATGGATGGACAAAGACCTTTTACAGATTCAAATGAAGTATTACACTTATGATGTGTAAGTGCTCCCATCAGTCCTGGTTCATGCCAACAGTAAAGCATCCTGAGATAATTTATATGTGGGATTACTTCTCAGCCACAGGAGTGGGCTCACTCACAATTTTGACTAAGAACACAGCCATGAATAAAGAATGGGACAAAAATATTCTCAGAGACCAACTTCTCCCAACCATCCAAGAACATTTTGGTGATGAACAATGCCTTTTCCAGCAGGATGGAGCACCTTGCCATTAGGAAAAAATGATAACTAAGTTGCTTGGGGAGCACAACATCAAAAATTGTGGTTCCATGGCCAGGAAACTCCCCAGACCTTAATCCCTTTTAGAACCTGTGGTCAGTCCTCAAGAGGCGGGTGGACTAACAAAAACCAACAGATTCTGACAAACTCCATGCATTGATTATGCAAGATCAGGATCTGACCCAGACATTGATTAACAGCAAGCCAGGGCGAATTGCAGAGGTCTTGAAAAAGAAGGGTCAACACTACAAATATTGACTCTCTGGATCTATGTGAGGAATCTCTCAGATTTTCCCAGAGAGTAGGGTGAGTTTTTTTAACCTTGATCAGAATCAGCACTAAACCTTCACCTGAGGGACAAACATTTAAGGTGAAAAAATGCAAAACTCGCAGGAATATGATGAAGAAAGAGGCCATCTGTGCGCAGATGGAAAATCCTTCTCTCAACAAAGGTAGAGGTCTCCAACACTGGTAACGACACATCCTATTTCTGGTCTTTTTAACACCTCTCCATCTTACTCCCACCTTCTTGATTGTTTCTTTCTAATAAGAAAGATTTCCAGCTGAAATCAATCAACTTCCAGATAACCTCATCTGGATGACTAGGAATCAATCAATCTTGAGAATTTGACCTGATGATAAATCTAATTGATGATAGACCAGTGTGCCAAGGGAGTTTAGTGGTTAGGACTGTCACCTCCTGTGTCCAGGGTTGGGGGTTCAAATCCTGCTTCTGGTTTCTGTGTGTGTAGTTTGCTCCCCTGAGCTTGGTAGGTTTCCTTTTGTTACTTTAGTTTTCTCCTTCAGTCCAGAGATAATTGGCTGTTTGGTGTTTCCAATTTTGTTGTAATGTATAATTGGGTGTGTGACTGTGTTCTTGTGCCCTGTGATGGATTGGCACCCCATCCAGGGTGTACCCAGGCTTGTGCCTCAAGTTCCCTGGTCACCTGGTCTCTCACACACAAGATAGGTGGTGGAGACGATGGATGGATAACCTCCCTATAGAACATTCCAAATCAACAACAGAATTTCATTGTGTGAAAGGTGGCATCTATTTTCTTTGCCCCAGAAAAAATGCCTCTGACCAATCGCAATGCAACTTTTTGGAATGTCAAACAGAAATTTCCAACATGACAGTTCCACTGAGTAACCTTATTTTAGCTTATGTCATTCATTATGATAAAAAGGACAATAATAAAATGAAGCGATAGACACGCATAGCCAAAGAGCTTCAATATGTCCTTATGATCTGGGGATTATTAAAAAAAAAAACTACAGTCTAGATAATGGTTATAGTCTGTTAGCCTAAATCCTTGTTATATTTATTCTTGTATTAAATGTTTGTTCTACTTTATTATCTTTCTTTTTGATATCTTTTTAGTTATTTTCTTTCTTTTTTAATCACTGTCTCTGAGAGTTTCCAATGCGCTCATACTGTTGGCATGTGTACAAATAACAAATAAAGTTCCTTAAATCTTTTGACTCTTATTATGAAATCGATGTGCTTTATACCTTACTTTGCAGTTTTAAATACTTTTGTATTTAATTCTTGTACTGTGTGTGATTTGTTTATATCTGCCCAGCTGTGCTGGTTTCTTATTTGTGGGTTATCAGTCGGTCAGTCCGAGAATTGTATCTCTGGTTGTAACAGCTTAATGTAATGACTCATCCTATTGCTTGTCTTCTTAACAACTTACTCCTACTGTACTCTCACCTTCTCAATTGTTTCTACCTAACGAAAAAGAAGTCCAGTTGACATGACCTAACTTCCAGATAACCTCACATGGATGACTGGGAATCGTTCGGAGAATACTTGACTGCAAAGTCAGTGTTATTTTGATCAGTGAGAACACAATCGTTCCAGGCTCGGAAATGTTTCCCGAGTCTGCTTAAAGAAGTCGTCTCGGGCACAGTACGGTATACTCGACCACAGATCGAATCTGATATGGAAGCCAATTGTAATGTTAGCCAATAGGTAGCCCCCAACGAGTTCCATTCCTGTTCGTAAGTCCGATTTGTTCTTAAGTCCGACGAATATACAATGTAAAGCCAAGAACTGCACCTAAGGAAATGATTCTCACACAAACGTACTGTAACAGTGTTGTCTTTAAACCGGCACCTTTAAATTGCTAGGGGAATCCCTGATGCCTTACTGTCTTAGAGCTGTTTTCCACCCTATTGGACTGTGAACTTTTTAAGGATTTTTCTAAATTAGAATTTTTCACCATCAGGACAGCTTTTTCAGGACAAACATTTTCTATCATTGTGCTTCCGGACTAATTCATTGAAACCGCTGAGGCTGACTCATTTCTCCCGCACCCACACACACACACTGAAAATATTGTGAATAATTGTAAATATTGGGATCTCGTGCGCTGCAGTGTGTATTTTTTGTGCAATACATGTGAGCTATTTCTGTGGTTGAACCGAAAATATAACCAGGGTTTATTCCTGCAATATCTGCAGAAATTCATGGGACTACCTTACTGGAATTAGATTGCTGTTTAGACACAGTGCAGTCAGTGAAAGTGATTTTTTTATGCATAGCATAAAAGTTGCAGTATTGTACTGTATAATGCCACTGCCAAAACAATGTTAAAATTTTTTTATTATGGATTAAATAATATGATATCTCTGTTATACTGGATGACATTATTAATTAGGGGTGCGCATTTTTATATTCACTAATATTACTCTTTCGGAATGTTTCTCGGGGCTGGCCTATAGTACGTCTGTGCAATAAATCATTAGTCAAGGTCCCAGGTCAAAAGGTTGGATGTCTACTAAAGGATAAATCAGTATTGCAATCAGGCAGCTGGTCATGTGACTCTTGAGGTCATCCATTGATGTCCTGCTTCAACACAAGGTCTCATCTTGTTATATATGGCACAGTGTAACGTTCCGTTGCGTTAACAATAGAACACACCAACCAAGCCAGAGTTCAATTTCATTTAATTTATTTCTGTTTTATTTGTGTAGCTCGTTCAATACTTGACATTCCCACCAACAAAAGAGCTCACATACTGTAGATAAATCAGAGCAAGGTAAAAAAATAAAAAATAAAAAATAAAAACTCTCTGAGATGACATGAGGTAGATATCTTCTTAGGAACCTGACTTAAGAGGCATTTCAGAAATAACTGTTCCTCAAATGTACTGTACAGTATACTGCTGCATAGTGTGATGGAGAATGTGATTCTCATTGTGAGGCTACAATTGAAATGATTTTTCAAGCAAAAGTATTAGATTTACACTTATTTTGTCGAGTGTAATATTTCAGATAGCCATACTGTATAATTGAGACCTTAGACAGCAGCCCCAGGTCATTTCCCTTTTGCCATGCTTTTCATTTCCTAATTTCTCCAGTAAGGACATTTCCTTTTTTCAGCACACTAAGGTATGAATACAGCCTCTCAGATACAGATCACTGGTTAACCCCCGGAGAGTATATTTATTAAACGGTGCATGCTCATCTACTAGTAGAGTCATGGTCCGACAATGAGCCGCCGTGTCTATAAAGCAAAGACAAAAAATGGGGTGAAACCCTTCATTTTCTGATCAACAATGGGTAATCGACCTGAACCGAGCACAAAAGGGCACAAGTACAAAGCATGAACAATAATAAAAAAGAGAATATATGAGAATGTGCACACTGTGATGCGAGAAATGAATGGTCCAGGAAATGCCCAGATTTCATGCAGTCATTGGCACTGGATTTTATGTGAAGCCAATTTGAAATTTTATTATAGCGGGAGTTTAATGGAGAAGCGATAATTGTTTATGGCCGGTCTAGGCAGCTACAGGAGGCTGAGTGGCGTGCTCACACACACAGCTGGCTCAGAGTGATTGACGTGATTGAGAGAATAAGCACAACCAAAACAGGAGTATTTGCTCGGGAGGAAGGATCTTACAATGCAGAGAACCATGCACAGCTTAGATTTAGAGAGCACAGGCATGGTGGAGCTCGGAGATATCGACGCCCCTTTATTCAACCTCCAGAAAAATGAGTAATAACAAAAGAATATCAGGATGAAAGCACAAACAACTTGGTTATTTCTCTGCCAATAAACTCCTACAATTCCCCAAAATTAAATTTTATTCATATAGCGCTTTTAACAATGGTGATTATCACAATGTAACTTTACCAAATAGAAAGAAAATTAGGGAAATGAATAGGAAATGTGTGAAAGAATGTGTATAAATAAGAAATTATTAGATTGTCCCTGATGGTTACAAAGAAAAACTCCCTGAGATGGCAATAGGAAGGAACCTTGAGAGGAACAGGGAACCCATCCTCATTTGGGTGATAACGGATAGAAGGGATTGATCTGCATTCATACTGTGCATTAGAGGAGGCTGGAAGTTCAGTATAACAAAAGATGTTTAAGTTAATATGGAGTCCAGTTTGGTATTGGGGGTTCAAGGACAAAACTGTTTGTAAGAATTCCAGTCCTGAACTATTGAGCGACTACAGTCATAAGTCATCAGAGAACAGCTGTCTGCATCAGCCGAGTCCAAGATGGTCTTCATGATCAAGTGGAACCGTTGCTTCTCACCACAGGCATCCTAAGCAGACCACACAGGCCCTCTATGCGATGAGATATTCAGAACTTAGAATTTAGGATTTAGGACACCATACCTCACTGCACACACAAAAGTACAATCTATTTTCAACAAAACATCCTCCGGATTGAAGAGCTTCTTACTGGAAAAGATCATGAAGAAAGTTGTTGGGTTGGGGACTTGTTATTTGTTCGTGCCATATTTTTTATACAGCTCTGCAGAGACCAGAGCATATGGTTTGCTTTTTAGATAACACCCAACCAATATACTGAGAAATCTTTATGTGATCATGCATGCTGAATAGACCCATAAGATCAGGCCACAAGAGATGTGAAGAGTTGGAAGAGCTGCCACAATTCTGCATGAAAGGAGAACTATTTACACGGATACTTTAAAGTATTATTATTATTATTATTCATTTTATTATTATTACTTTCCTTTATCATTATAGGATGCTCTCTTTATTATACATCATACTTTGGATGACATATTTCTGGTTTGATCTAGAATGTGTGTGGACCATACTTAATGACATAAGGGCGTTTGGACACCTCATGCAGCCCTCTTATAGTGTAGTTTACATGGCGGTCAGTGATACAACCACTCTTTACTTGGTATTTACTTGGGTTTTGGACAGAAACTTGTATGGTTTCTTTGTTCTGGGAATAAAGCATAGAACTTTCCACACATTTTAGATTTCTCCCCTGAAGTCGTCAAGCATATAATCAAAACACAGCGGACAGATCAAGTGATTAATTCATTACATTATAAACTTAACCTTATTATTAGCCAAGGACTTAAGCCACACTGATCTCTGAAGCATACAATTACCACCTATTAGATTTATGTGCCTTGATGTAAAGTTTAAAAGTTTACAGCCATTGCACAGCTGGCACAGCTAGCATCATTAATTCAGAGGTTCACCCTGGCTGGTAGTCTATTTCCCAACTGTCTCCAGTCTATAAGAATAAAAAAGAGGAACAATTATGTCTCTATGGACTGCAAGTGTCCGCCACGATAGCATTTACATGATTAAGGGGGCTATATGTGAAAGGGGGATGAGGTGTGAGAAGGGTTAACAGAAGAGAACCTACTGTGTGTGTATACCAGATATGCCATTGATTTGCATTGACTCAATTTGCTAAGCCAAGATTACAAAGGAGACACCTATTTGATTTTAAGGCCACCAATAGACTGTCCTCACATTTGCTTGTTGTAATGTGGTACTATGGTAGGCACCATAAGACTTTATAGAGTACCAATGTAGGGACTGTGGCATTCCAGCGGGTCCTGTGGTCATGAATTAAGAGCACTACTAGTCCTGTGTCATGAAAAGATTAAAGCATCTTGAGACCATCCATGTGTAGAGTCACTACTCAGCCAAGGGTACGGGGTCACTCGCAATTTTGACTAAGAACACAACCATGAATAAAGAATGACACATAAACATCCTCCAAGAGCAACTTCTCCAAACTGTCCAAGAATAGTTTGGTGACAAACACTGACTTTTTCAGCATGATTGAGCACCGTGCCATAAGGCAAAAGTGATAACTAAGTGGCACGGGAAACAAAACGTTGAAATTTTGGGTCCATGGCCTGGAAACTCACCAGACCTTAATCCTATTGAGAACTTGTGGTCAATCCTCACAAATTCTGACAAACTCCAAACATAGTTATGCGAAAATGGGCTGCCATCAGTCAGGATGTGGCCCAGAAGTTGAATCACAAAGGTCTTGGAAAAAAAAAAAACGTAATGCATTAACCTAATGTAATTGTCAATAAAAGCCTTTAAAACTAATGAAATGCTAATTATACTTTAGAGTAACATCTGACAAAAAGATCTAAAAAAATCTTGTTAATAAATGCCCTGGTATATGGTATACGAACATGGTATCTATACCTTGAGAAAAAAAATTGGTGAGTTTGTCAAAAAAACAACAACGACAATGGATTTTAAGTAGTTAGATTTATTAAAATGCTGGACATGCTCACATTAAAAGGGAAATAAATGAAAGCTCAAGATTAAGATCAAGATTAAGGTGTTTTGCATAAATATTTTGAATATTCGAACATGTTTTTGGTTCAATTACTACTTTAACGTCTTAAGATTTAAATGCTCTTGCATTATTCTTTCATATTTTGAAACATGGAACTGTAATTTTTTTTTTCTTTCTTTCTTTTTTTATTATTTGCTGTTGTTGCTTCTCACTAATGAAGGTAATGTCGCGGGTATTGCGGCAGGCAAACCCACAGACAACTACTCCACAGGTTTCTAGTCAGGCAGGCCCACAGCCACCCTCACATGCAGTTGCTAGGCAACGCCGCCATGATGGCAATCAGGGGGATGCATGACACCTGGACGCAAGTTTATATAGGCCCCCAACACAAAGCAACAGACATTTGGACATTTAGGTAACCCCAGGTCTAGGAGCATTGAGAAAAGCAAAAAATTTAATAAATAGAAAGTTAAAAAGTAAAAAAAAAAAAAAGAGGAAAACTAAAAAGATAAAAAAATATATATATAAAACTAAAAGGACAATAGAGAAGGATTAACCCGTCTTGAGGGACCAGGGGGCGTCTTGGTTGTATTTATGTTGGATGTTTGTCTTTTTTTTCCTTAGCGAGTTTGTGTTCAATGAATAAACCCACGTTATCTCCGAACCAGGATGTGCACACAATAAAAGTTAAATATCTGCAGAATGCATTCCCTATGCTGCCGTGAATGGCCTGCAAACATCATATGCATTTTGTTGGGGTCTAAAAAAAAAACTTCTAACTCATTCCACCCCCTATTTAAGCCTTTCTCTACCTCTTGCCACAAAGTTGAAAGCACACAATTGTCTAAAAAATCTTTGTTGATTTAAAAATTATGTTTTCTCTTTTTACACATTTGGGATGAATTGATATTGATGCTGATTATAATCCCTGGTCTCAGTCCCAACAATACTGCATGACATTGGGGTTGAATAAACAAATCCTCATAACCCACTTTGTGTGTGGGAAGCCTTCCAAATAGACCAATTCCATGTTAGTGTAACGGTCATGTGTCCACATACTTTTGACCATAAAGTGTATTTCTAATTCTATAAACTGTAAACATTCTTGTTAAACCTTTGCAGACTTTAGGAGAACTTTAGGGAAATATGACTGCAAACTTGATTAGAATGAAGGGCAAATACACTCACCTAAAGAATTATTAGGATCACCTGTTCAATTTCTCATTAATGCAATTATCTAATCAACCAATCACATGGCAGTTGCTTCAATGCATTTAGGGGTGTGGTCCTGGTCAAGACAATCTCCTGAACTCCAAACTGAATGTCAGAATGGGAAAGAAAGGTGATTTAAGCAATTTTGAGCGTGGCATGGTTGTTGGTGCCAGACGGGCCGGTCTGAGTATTTCACAATCTGCTCAGTTACTGGGATTTTCACACACAACCATTTTTAGGGTTTACAAAGAATGGTGTGAAAAGGGAAAAACATCCAGTATGCGGCAGTCCTGTGGGCGAAAATGGCGTGTTGATGCTAGAGGTCAGAGGAGAATGGGTCGACTGATTCAAGCTGATAGAAGAGCAACTTTGACTGAAATAACCACTCGTTACAACCGTGCAGCAAAGCATTTGTGAAGCCACAACACGCACAACCTTGAGGCGGATGGGCTACAACCGCAGAAGACCCCACCGGGTACCACTCATCTCCACTACAAATAGGAAAAAGAGGCTACAATTTGCACAAGCTCACCAAAATTGGACAGTTGAAGACTGGAAAAATGTTGCCTGGTCTGATGAGTTGATTTTTGTTGAGACATTCAAATGGTAGAGTCAGAATTTGGCGTAAACAGAATGAGAACATGGATCCATCATGCCTTGTTACCACTGTGCAGGCTGCTGGTGGTGGTGTAATGGTGTGGGGGATGTTTTCTTGGTACACTTTAGGCCCCTTAGTGCCAATTGGGCATCGTTTAAATGCCACGGGCTACCTGAGCATTGTTTCTGTCCATGTCCATCCCTTTATGACCACCATGTACCCATCCCCTGATGGCTACTTCCAGCAGGATAATTCACCATGTCACAAAGCTCCAAACATTTCAAATTGGTTTCTTGAACATGACAATGAGTTCACTGTACTAAAATGGCCCCCACAGTCACCAGATCTCAACCCAATAGAGCATATTTGGGATGTGGTGGAACGGGAGCTTCATGCCTTGGATGTGCATCTCACAAATCTTCATCAACTGCAAGATGCTATCCTATCAATATGGGCCAACATTTCTAAAGAATGCTTTTAGCACCTTGTAGAATCAATGCCACAGAGAATTAAGGCAGATCTGAAGGCAAAAGGGGGTCAAACACCGTATTAGTATGGTGTTCCTAATAATCCTTTAGGTGAGTGTATATGTACAAAGGGTATTCGAGTCAAATCGGAGCATAACAGAACACAGTTATGAGAGTAAACCATCCTTTATTTATGATCCCCTGCTACAATATTGTACTTATCCAAGCATTTAACTAGTGTTTGGACACCATTTAGGTTTCCTCATTATGCAAGAACCATGATCAGAGTGCCTGACTCAGATCTGGAACACTGGCCTCCCATGAACTCCTTTAATGACCCAATCATGTAAAAATGGCTTAAGGAGTAAGGACTGTTTGTGGGATGTAGCAATAACTCCCAGCGGAGTTCCTGTAATGTGCAAGTGGTGAATGATTGTGTGCACAGTTCTCACAGACGGATGCATCTTATCTGCAAGTTCATGACAAATTATCCATGGATTCAAGTGCTGAGTGCCACCTCAGCCAGGATTGTGGTTCACAGACATACTGTGCTCGAAATCTTCTGTAAATGTCAATCAGATTTATGTCTTCATTCAAATGGAATGACTGATATAGTACTTGTAATACAGTAGAACTAGCATGTGGTGGTTATTCATATTGCTGGAAAAAAAGAGAGACAAATATCCTGTTTTGAAGAAAGCCATTAGGGAAAGCATCTTTAAGATGCATACGCCTTACCTTTAGAAATCTGCAATGACATTCAATGGAAGCCGAAGATAGATATTGTTCATTTTTGTCTGCGGGGGAACGCTGTGTTGATGAGATGTGATGAATTCCTTATTCTACGGTTTGTAGTCTTCACTGCTTCCCAAGGCAGTGATCAAGCTCTGTTTGTGGCATCCAAATGCAAACCAATTTCTGTAGTCAATAGTTTCTCATTTTCTCATGTCACCAAAGGTTGTGAATAGCTTTTTAAAAATTTATGAATGATAAATTGCTGAGGAAGAAAATTGTGCGGAGAACGCCTTCCCCCTTTCCAGACCCTCAAGAATATGCACTCGGGTTGCTTTATTATAGGAAATCACATGCTGTAATGTAGCAATTTATTCATACTGTAGCTGTGAATTGGTTGTGAATACAACCATTATTCGGTATCATTATGAGGATAAACGCTTTAATGTTTTAATCAGGCACTCAAGCCGCAGCTCTCACCACAACAGGTATAAAGAGAAATAAACTCAAATCACTGCCTTGAATAATACTTTTTAACAGTTTGTAATTAATTGCCTGACTGGCATCCACTAGACTGCTACAGGCTTCTATTGACATCTCCTTCATGACTATTCATAAAACATTCTTCAAACTTTTAAATGTTTCATGGCATTTCTAAGATGACAATTTGATTTAAACATACACTGCCTGGACTAAAAAAAAAAATTAAATTTCATTTAATTACTTTTAGCTATGATCACAGCAGACAATGTGGTGGCCAATTTATCTACAAGATGCACAATTAGCGTCTTGAAAAATACTGTACATGTACCTGTTTACCAGGAAAAAAAGACTCCATAGATGTGATAACCTGGTCGTTCAGTACATTCAGGTCATTAAATTAAATTTTATTTGTATAGCGCTTTTAACAATTGTCATTGTTGCAATGCAGCTTTACACAATCAAAAGAATTATTTAAGTTTGTATGGAATGTGAACGTGTATGAATCAAAATAATCAGATAGTCCCTGGTGAGCAAGTCGAGGGCGACAGTGGAAAGAAAAAAAATTCCCTGAGATGGCAATAGGAAGAAACCTTGAGAGGAACCAGACTCAACAGGGAACCCATCCTCATTTGGGTGAAACAGAGAGCGGGAATTGATCTGCATTCATACTGTGTGTTAGATGGCAGCTAGTTCAGCATAACAGTTGATGTTAATATGGAGTCCAGGTAGTTATTGGAGACTCGGGTAGACTCATAGGAAATTCCAGTGTTGAACTATCGAGCAACTGCAGCCAAGTCAAGTCCTCAGAGAAACAGCTGCCAACACCAGTCGAGGCCAGAACCGTCTTCATGGTAGAGTGAAACCATCCCCAGACACCAGACACGCCTCCCAAAGGTCATCAGCTGACTTCATTTTTTGAGTAGTCCTGATCAACTCAATCAACCCCAGATCATTACATGGTGTTTTCTTCTTACACTAACACGCTCATCTTTCTGGGATTAGGGCCAATCTGAGCTCATCAGACCACATGGTCTTTTTCCATCGCTCCAAGGTCTAAACTTTTTTTCATTTACAAGTGGTTTTTGAAAATTCCTCCACAGCGCTGTAACAGACCAACCAGCTATTACGTTTTAGGGGGCAAACACTTTTTCACACACAGCCATGTAGTTTTGGGTTTGATTTTAGAAACCCTTATTGTTAGGGGATACAAATTAACCAAAATGCATATGTTAAAAAATCACAATTTAATAATAAGTAATCAGGCTTGGGCATAGAATGACTTAATTCAGGGTTGGAGGGGTTTAAATTTAATGGTCATTAATCAAGATTTAATTTCAATGGATTAAAGGCAACATTTGTTCTGCAGAATCGTCAAGCACCACAGCTGACTCAAAGGAGGGCGTTCAAGGGCAGCACTGTGAGGGATATTATTGAACCACAGATGGAAAATGGCTTTCAGTTGAGAACCCTTTGCACTTAATTTATAAGGAGTGTGACAAAGTCTAAACTTTAGTGTTCTCAGTGCCAACATTTCCTCTGAGATCATTTCATCTCACAGAATTTTATTGGCCTCTAGCTAAGAAGGGTCATTCATAAATCACCAATCAGGCATATAATTACTGTACAATGCAAACCATTAAGCCCAGGATTGTTCCCTCTGGACACGACTCCACAAGACCTCTAGGGGTGTGCTGTGGTGTCTAGCACCAGGTTGTTGGCAGCAGATCCTTTTTCCCCATGGGTGCTCAATCAGACTGGGCTCGAAAGAGCCCAATGCCACCAAACCGCCCTCCAGATCTATGGAAGTTGGAGGCCGGTTTGGTGGCATTGGGCTCTTTCGCCTGCTGCTATTCAAGGTTGTAGAGTTCTGCTACTAAATTGACACTTAGCGCACAAACTGAGCCAAAGCTTTTTTATTTTACAAAATAATTGCTGGATCGATCCTGTTACCACATTGCAAGTTGAAAGCACACACACAGAAAACATCTTTGATTTCTTTTCACTTGAATAAAAGGGAATCAGGCAGCAACGGCACTGCAACTACAGTACCTCTAAAAATGCTTTAATAAAACACTTAATCATTAACCATGTAAAAAAATGAACCAGATGTACAATTGCAATAATAAGATTATGAGAATATTTCTTGCAAATACTTTATACTGAACAATTGTACTTTAAATATTGTGCAAGTTTCGAAAATTGTCTAAGGGTTTGAAAGTATCTAAGGTCTTTAGGCCATAAAGCAGATCTGGAACTGGAACAGCAATTGTGACCTCATGGAGTCCATGTTTTTAAACCATTCTAAAATCTAGTGAAAAATAAAATGAACAGATTGCCATATCCATTATATACCAGTAAACTGGTGGCAGGATCATGGGCACTTATGTCTTCTGTTTTCTATTCCATAGAAAAACCAATGCAGCACCGATTCCTGAAGAACGTCAGTGCTGCCCATGAAGGAGGCAAATACAACCTCAGACGAACAAGATATATATATATTTTTTTTACTGTGCCATTATGTAACAAAAATGAAGCAAAAAAAGTTCCAGCCAGGTGCTGCTAATCATCAGCCCCTGATTAATTGATCATCAGCAGTTTTGCAGACTTCTACAAAAGCAGGGGTTTTGGCAGTTTGCTGGTCTCTCCAGAGTTCAGGTACATTTTCACACATTACAGAGGAAACGACATAAGCAATGGTCTCAGGGAAGCAATTGTTGCTGCACATCAATCAAACGAGCCCAATGACTAGGTTTGTTTTTGCAGCCATTATTTATTTGGAGTTTGCAGCCTTTTAAACATCCAAAAATTAAACATGCATGACGCTCCTTGTTACCTTGTGTAAAAAAATAAAATAAAATAAAAAGTCAATACATGTTTGCAGCAAGAGAAGATGAGTTTAAGGTCATCTCAATGACCTGGCCACCTTGCAGTCATTGAGTTGACCTTGAACTCCAATGTATACCAGAGTATTCCAGAGACAAATGTGAAGCCATCTGTTCGATGGCAAAGCTTGGTCGAATTAGCTTAGTCATGCAACAGGACA
The DNA here is from genome assembly GCF_024256425.1 of Clarias gariepinus. Lineage (NCBI taxonomy): Eukaryota > Metazoa > Chordata > Actinopteri > Siluriformes > Clariidae > Clarias > Clarias gariepinus. The sequence continues at coordinate 15,169,191 of NC_071127.1, read as the reverse complement.
ACAGTAAATCCACATCAGAATGGGTGGAAAAAAAAAGCGCAATGATTTTGGATTAAAGTCTAGACCACAACACAACTGAAATGCTGTGGTGGGACCTAAAGAGAGCAGCGCATAAGCAAATGGCTAAGAACTTTAATGAACTGAAGCAATATTGTCAAGAAGAAATGATCAAAATTCCCTAACAATGATGTGAGAAACCAATTAGTGCAAGTTATTGCTGCTAAAGGTGGATCTACAAGCTGTTAAACTATGGGGGTACTTACTGTACAGTAGTATTGCCCTTTTAGTATTTTGGCTTTATTTTTGTTATATAAATTATGGCAGGGTTAAAAAGTAACATGTTGATGTTTGCCTCAGGTTATATTTGCCAAATACTGATAATCCATTCATCCATCTACTGTACAGTGGAAACCTTTAAGTCTCCATATAGGCACTGAGGAGGCCAATGGTGCCCACCGTATTTATTCGTTCCCATTTTATGACCTCCAGTCAACATTTAAACATGCATTTACACATGGGTAATTTGTGAATACCTGTTCCCAAATTCACATCTACACATGTTTGGACTGTAGGAGGAAACCTGAGTATGTGGAGGAAACCCACCAAGCACAAGAACATGCACACAGACCTGAGGCAGGAATCGAACCCGGACCCTGGAGGTGCAAGGTTAACCACACCACTAAGCCACCATGCTACTAATACTGATTTAGCCTGATATATTTTTTATTATGCTTTTACAAAAAAAAAAAAAGACTTTAAAGAGGGGATACTAACTTTTGCACATAACCACATATTACGCATTGGCTAAATAATTGTCCACTTTTCCCTTTGTTGTATTTTCCCCTAATGAATGACCGAAAAAATAATAATTTCCAAGCAATTATAGTACAGTCTAAGCCCTTTTAAAATTGTATTTAATTGTAGCTTTTTTTCCTTTCTTTTTTCTTTTGCTCTTATTGCGAGCAAAGTGACTTTAAGTGGAAAAGCACTATAAGTACATTATGTAGTTTAATTATTATTTCTAACCCCAGGACTCCACTAGCTGTGACTTGCTATATACAGTACTGTAGATAACATTAGGCTTAATCTTTAACTTTGAATTCAGTGACTGTGACATGTGACAGCCACCATGTAGAGACAATAACGTCACTCCGTTACACAGTAAGTAGACGTGCAATTCATAAAATGTTAGACAGGTTTTTATTACATTATTTTCATGTCCGTTTAGTATAAAATGACTTGAAAGTCTGAACATTATTTCCATCATACTTTTGAGACATGAGGTCATTTTTTTTCCCTGAGTGAAGTTAGATGATGGAGGGCAGGACTTTTTAAAACAAAAACACAGAGATGTCAACTATGACAAATGTCCGACTCCTAGAATAGATGCAGCGGTTTGGTAGTAATGATGTTTACTTTCTGTGAGTGGAGAAGATTGTGGGTTTTGGGGTATCAGGGATGGACTGTGTTACTGGAGAACATCAGGTTTTGTGTCTGTTAAACATATGGGCCTTGTCTGTAGGGCAGATGTTAAGGTCAGTTGGTCATCCTAACCAATCTGTTCGTTGCTGCGTCAGTGCACAGCAGCAAAATTAAATTCGGACTCCATAATCCCCAGGTCTATTTAATACCTACCTCTTTAACCTCTGCAAACATACAGTACCATATATGGGCTTTTTACACACAGGAACAAGGAAATATTGCTTAATTATAAGCAATTAAAAATACTTCATTTAAAAGTGTATTTGTATTGGTGGTACTGGAATACTGTCACAATATTTAATTTAGTGGGGAATAAGTAGTTCAGTGGCTCAGGCATTGGACTCCAGTTCGGAAGGTCCCAGTTTCAAACCCCATGACCACCAGGTTGTCCGTGCTGGGCCCTTGAGCCGGGTTGGATAAGGGTGTCGGCCTAAATGTAAATTTAATTAGTTTCTTTACATACAGTACAGTGCACACGACATTCATAAGGTTTCCCAGTGATTATTCAAGCTACTGTCTCTGAAAAAAAGTATCTAAGAATCATGGACCAAAAGATTTTTTTAGAAAATGGAATGGCTTTTTAGATCCTTTTCTGTCCCTTTTATTATCATCATCCACCATCGCAAGGGGAGCGGTTCAGAAAATCTGTGACATTAAGACAATAGCATTTTACGGACACACATCAGTGGCAGATGGCATAACATATAACACACTGGAGGGGGCTGATTGATCCATCAGTGCTGCTGCTCAGTGTGAGATCGGACCCCTTTGCGAAACACACACACACACCAGACAGATTTTCTCGGATCCGTCATATTCGTTCAAAATCACAGACTCATGGGAGCATACAGCCAGACAAACAGACACACGGACACAGCACCATAAGGGCCCTCGCTCACTCACTGGAGTCTGTTTTGTTGCCATCACACTGATCTAACCCCAGACTTAATTTCGGTCGCTCTGTTCACTCCTGCTGCGGACTAGACATCCAGACAGCAGACAGTCAATTCATTTATTCCTTTCAAATATGCACGGATGGACAGAATGAATGCCTGTTTTCTTGGGTGTCAGCATGGAGCTTTTGGAACCTGTAAAGGCACAGCTTGGAGCTTTGTGCGGTGACGATGATTTCAGCCCTACAACATAAAAGACAATATTGTGTTTCGTTCGTTCCAAACATCTATTTTCTTTTCATGCAGACCTAGATTTGATTTTTCTAAAGAGAACCTGTATGGGGTTTTTGTCACTTGGCCACACAGCTCCTTCAGATTTAAGCTAATAATACTTTTTTTTTCCCTATTAACATACTAAAGGACATTTCCACTGCCTTTTAAAACCACCCCCCCCCCCCCCCCCCCCACAAAAAAAAAAAAAAAAAGTTTTAGCATCTTCTTGGTCTTATCTCAATGCTGAAGCAACGGTCCACCAAGAGATAAAAGCTAGTGCAGGACACTTTTTGTTAAAGGCATTAAATGTACCATAGAAGATTGTGAACGGAACAACAATTGGGGAAGATAGAGCACCACAGTGATATTACCAAGAACAAGACATCCATCCAAATTTGACAAAAAGACATGGAAGGCTGCCAGAAGACCTACAGCAACATTTAAAAGAGATGCAGGAAAATCTGGCATGTAATGACTCTCTTTGACAATCTCTCATGCTCCTCATGCCTGGGCTATGGGGCAAGGTGGCTAGACATTAGTACATCATTCATTTTAAGTTTGCATAAACACCCCCAACACTGTGAAAAAATGTCTTGTAGTCCGAGTTCATGGTAGAAATTTTGCAGCATAATTCTAAGTGATTTGCTTGGTATACACATAAAAATAAAAAATTTAAAGGTGAAGCATGGTGGTGGCAGCATGAAGATGTGTCTCTAGTTTAGTCTAATTGGAGAGAATTGTGAAAAGCCCCCAAAAAGTTCCACAAACCAACTTATTTTTGGCAAATTCCTGGCAGAGCTCTGTTAGACAAATAAAGCAAAAGGTCACCTTCCATCACCTACTCAGGTTAAGCCTTTATTCATTACTTATAACTTATTACACAGTAAAATTCATTTTGTGCATATACCAGCTTTGGGGATTGGAGATGGATAAAGGTAAGAACTGTGCTCCAGTGCTCAACATTGGTGAAGCTAGGGCTTGAACTGCCAAGCTCCTGACCAGTAACACAGAGCCTTAACCCTCTGAGCTACCGCCCCTTCATGTGGCGCAGTGGTAAAGTGCTCACCCTATCATTCAGAGATCTCTAGTTTGACTCCCATGTGATGCTGTAGCCTCTCGCAGCCGGGGCCTAGAGAGAGCTAATTGGCCAAGATCTCTCAAGGGGATGGGGTTGGGAGGCCTGCTGTGCTCTACAGCCAATCATGGGCATTTGTGAGCTCATGCAATGTATTGGAATGGTCCAGTTACAGCCCAGATCTACAACGTCTTAAAAAAATACCTGTTGCTACTCTCACAATTGAATAGATATGGAGCATTTTTGCAAAAAAGAGTGGAATAAAAATGCCACATCAAGCTAAACTCGGCTTTGTTGGTAGGAACCCAAGAAGATGCTTCACCAAAGTGTTGGTTACAGTAAAGTTTGCTTGAATTTTGTTAGCTGTGTATATATCACAGTACTGTATACTGTAAGTAATATACAAGAATATTGATACAAGTCCACTTATACACTAGGAGTTTGGGGTTTGTTGTTAGTGTCACCATTTAAACTAGTTTATTAGTTGAAATGATTCAATTTTAATTCATATTGAATAAATATAAGCCAGAGAGTGTTTCTTAAAGGAAAATAAATGGTGGTTGATGTAATTTACATCATTTACATAAGCTTTTTTTGTACACAGAAAAACAGAAAAGTCATGTACAAGTATAGATAAGGACTATGTGAAATGTTAACTAATTTACTGTTAGATACAACTTGTCCTCTATGTGCACTTTACTGCCTAGACTTGGTTTCTGGTGGAATTCTGAATCACCTACAAAGATATTTTTTCACTTGTCTCTCGATTCTTTCCACTGATGTTATACAGTAGGCACTTCAGAAAAAGTTAGAAGCCATATGGGTCTTGGTAGCAGACCACGTTGGAAGAACCAGGCCTTAAAGGTAAAACTGACCCCTTTATCATTTGTATCCATCTATCAGAAAGAGGGTCATGCCACTTTCCTAGATATTTTATTGGGTTATTCACAACTGATGGTATAATCTCCTGTAGATTGAACTTGCTGGTCCCGTTCCCATTTCTGATAATCATGCATCTTGTCTTCCTTGGTTTGAACATCATTCTCGCCCATGTATCCAAGTCATCAAGCACCATTAAGATCTACAGTACCTTGCTTGCATGTACCTGGGATAATGTTATAATCAGGTTCTCCATAAATGCTGGACTCCATTATCGACTCTCTAGGTTCCCTTCCTGACACTGTTTAAAGCAAATTAATTACCATGATAAACAAGTTAGGGGAGTGTGTTAGAATGATTTTTTTTTCAGGTCCTTGGGTTGTGAAGTGCAAGTCTTGGACCACAATATGAATCCCTAAAATAGTTGGGGGTCATTCCCTTGATTTGCTGGGGAATATGATAATGATCCAATGCTGCATTAAAAAGGTTGGCCAAGTCAAGCCCAGCAAACAGTTAGATTATCTTTTCTTCCTGTGATTAACTGATTGAAGTCACTGGGGTGTTGCAAACATCAAGGAAAGCCTTCAATGTCACTCTTCTGGGTTAACGTATCAACATACAGTACTGTGGAAAAGTCTTGATGCAGCATTGAAGTCTTCATATTTTCCTTCCAAAGAGCCAGACTTTCTGGATTGCATAGTGTAGTTTTGAGTTATAGGTCTCCAGGCTTTCTGAAGAACTTAAATCACACAATGACCTACCGTTAGAATCATTCAAACACAAACATCTAACCTAATGTAATGGTTAACCCCTAGAGGGCGCCAAAGCGCCTGGGTTTGTTCTTTTTATGTTTGTAGTTTGTTTTGTTGGACTTCGTTTCCCAGGCTGCACCTCGGTCAGGTGACGCAAGCATTCACCTGAACCGAGGTAAGATAATTAAGTTAATTATAAATAGCCTGACTGGAGTGCAGTCAGGCGTCTAGCTTTTGTTGTCATTGTATGATTTATGTCGGTGTTTATTTTATGTGTTGCTTTAATAATAAAAGCCGATATTGAACCGCCAGCTCGCCTCCTGCAATTATGCCACGCACACACACACGCCGATTTAGAAATCGTGACAGAAAGCTAGACCGTAAAAGTGGCATAGCGGAGGTCGCTCCCCCAGATGTTTTTTGGGGGGGCCCTATTACCATCTCGCCCGAGCTGGCGGAATGGCTGGAGGACAGCAAGGAGCAAGGTGAGAAAGAGCTCTTGCAGAGCTGGGAAGGCTGCAAACTCGTCGAACCGGCGGACTGGCTGGAAGACAGCGAGGAGCAGCGAGAGACAAGAGCGTGGCACAGCTGGGAAGGCTGCAGACTCGCCATTCGGCGGACGCCATTTAAAGGTGAGGCAGCGGGGAGATACATGGTCCCAAGCACCATCCAAGAGGCACGGGCCGAGGAGGCCTGGCAGGACGGTGACGTGGATCTAACAGTGGATGACTACACGTTTTTGGCGCAGCAAAACAGAGAGCGCATTTCAGACCTGCGGGAGCAGGTGGCGCAGCTCCAAATGCTGCTCGTCCAGGTTCGAGAGAGCCACGCTGTAGCTCCGGATATTCTCCCTCTCTCTAATCTGGACGACGCGCTCCTCCTCCCGCTCCCGCCTGTGGTCAACGCGGAGGTCTACGCGCCGCGGCTGCGCGGCGACGAGGACATGTTTCCTCCACCGCCGCCATCTCTGCCAGACATGGGGGACATCGCTCCCGCTCCACAGCCGCCAAGCGTCGTGTGCGGCACTGCCGATCTGCCGCCTCCAAGCTGCACGAACTTCGAGCCAGCCCCTCAGCCTGGCTACGAGGACGGCACGCTTCTTCCTCCGCCTCCCGGCTTTGAGGACATCGCGCCAGTTCCTCAGCCGCCGCCGGACGCAGCGAACGACTCTCCGGCTCCGCCGCCGCCGTCCAGCTCAGCGCACGTCGCTCCGGCTCCGCCGCCACCGTCCAGCTCAGCGCACGTCGCTCCAGTGACGCCGCCGTCGCCCAGCTCAGCGAGCGTCACTCCAGCTCCTCAGCCGCCGCCGAGCGTCGCCCCAGCTCCTCAGCCGCCGCCGAGCGTCGCTCCAGCTCCTCAGCCGCCGCCGAGCGTCGCCCCAGCTCCCCAGCCGCCGCCGAGCGTCGCCCCAGATCCCCAGCCGCCGCCGAGCGTCGCTCCAGCTCCTCAGCCGCCGCCGAGCGTCGCTCCAGCTCCTCAGCCTCGCATGCGGGCATGGATTACGCAGGCTTGCCAGCCCTGCTCGCAAGAGGGGATCGACCGCCTCAGTATTGGGGATCCAGACTGGGACCGCTGGGGAGGGAGTCCCGGTCCTCCGGTAACGCTCTGGAGGAGCGTTTTTTAGGGGGGGGTACTGTAATGGTTAACCCCTAGAGGGCGCCAAAGCGCCTGGGTTTGTTCTTTTTATGTTTGTAGTTTGTTTTGTTGGACTTCGTTTCCCAGGCTGCACCTCGGTCAGGTGACGCAAGCATTCACCTGAACCGAGGTAAGATAATTAAGTTAATTATAAATAGCCTGACTGGAGTGCAGTCAGGCGTCTAGCTTTTGTTGTCGTTGTATGATTTATGTCGGTGTTTATTTTATGTGTTGCTTTAATAATAAAATCCGATATTGAACCGCCAGCTCGCCTCCTGCAATTATGCCACGCACACACACACGCTGATTTAGAAATCGTGACACCTAAGGAATGAAGCAGTGAGAGAGGTTGCGGCTGGGATTGTACAATTTTTCAAAAATCTTTTTGTACTTTGCAGTCTGTCCCGGGAAAAAACTTCTGTTCAGGCCTCCAAGTGGCGCAGTGGTAAAGTGCTTGCCCTATCATCCAGAGATCACTAGTTTGATTGCCGAGTGATGATGTAGCCTTTCACAGCCTGGGGGCCTAGAGAAAGCTGATGGTCTGAGGTCTCTCAGTGGGGTGTGATAGAAGGCACTCTATGCTCTTACATTAATCACGGCTCTACAGCCAATCATGGGCATCGGTGAGCTCACGCAAGCGGAAGGAGCAGATAGCGCTGTTCGTCCAGTGTGTTATGTTGCCCTAAATGGTGTGTGAGCAAGCAGTTCAAAAAGATGTGGTTGACTGACGTCACGTAGTTCGGAGAAAACACGCTATTGTCTTTGGCCCTCCAGACTGAGTGGTAGTAGTAGCTTTAATGTGCGAGCCCCCTAGTGGCAGGGAGGAAGTGGATACGAGGAAATCTGGGTAAGAAAAAAGAAATCGCATCTCTTTCATTTCTTTAATCAACATCATTTAATTGAGTTGAATTTAGTATGAAGCAATCAAGGTTGGCGCTGTGATGTAGCGGTCAGCATATACTGTATAACTAGTAGAGAAATTTATGGAATGATTAAGATCAATAATAAATGACTGAATTTAAATTACCATGTTAGGAGTAAACCTTACATAAATTCACTCTGTCTGGAATTCCTGATGTATTTGTAAGCGCATCACGTTTGTGCAGCTCCTACTTTTCATTAGCTCTTAGTTATGAAAATCATTAACCATTCATTGATCAACGGAACAGCAATGCTGGTTTGCATTTCAGCATAAAAAATGTAATCAAATACTACTTTATCAAGCTGTGAGTTTATGTATTCGGTTTGCGAGGGGCTGGAGAGAACGGTGCGAAGAAACAGTTCGGGCAACTGCTGTACGGAATGAGGGATGGAGCAGATATGTAATTAATGGCAAGTGGTCAATATAAACAAGAAAAAAAAAGAAAGGAAAAAGAAGAATAAAACATGGACTGACTTGTATTTCACACTTGATTGCTTTCACTGGCCCAAACCAAACATAGTCTCTGCCAAAGTCATTTGGCGTCCTTACTGTCGCCTCATGCTGTTATCACACCCTACAGTAAATGCTGCTGGAACAAAAACAAGAGTAAACCACAGAGCTTAGTCAAACGGCTTAAATAAAAACAGATACTGTAAGTTAACGCTGTCCCTATATTTACTACCTGCTCTAGTCTCATCTTTGATCGCGAACGTGAGGCGCTACAGTATAGGCGCTTCCTCTCTCTGCCTTTTGAATGTGCAATGTCTTTGATCTGAGGAGTGTCTAAAAATGTCTTACTTTCCTCCGAGTGCAGCAAAGTGCAGACAGGACCCCGCTCACATACTGTTTCACAGAAAGGAATCGAATAAAACATGCAATGACAGGAACCCCTTAAGGGTTCAAAAGTGAAAGAAATAGTTAAATTAATAGTCATGACAGTTCTATTAAAACAGGAAAAAATTTAGCTCGAAAAAAATCATTACATATCCTGACAAGGGAATACTCTACATATTATACTGTACGAGGGGCGTTCGAATCAGCCCTGTCGCCTCGCTTGTGCGCTTGGTTTAACGGTGCTAGAAATATAAAGCATCTATATTTCTCTATATAATCCACTGCTACACTATTACACACATCCCGGCGTTTCACTAGTGCTTGGATACCATCAAGGTAGAAAGTTTTCTCATTACACCGGAGACATGATCTGAAAGCATGCTTCATGTCTGAAATGCTGGCCTCCCAGGAACTCCTACATTGGCACCAAGCAGGTGAAAGTGGCTTGGAGCGAGATCAGGACTGTACGAGGATGTGGCCACAGACAGATGCGTCTTTCCCGCAACCTGGAGACAATAAAATGAAAATAAAATGTACACCGATCCGTTTTCCTGATAATCAATCATGTAGCATCACTACATCCTGTACATAAACAAGTCTATTAAAGCCACCTAGGAAATGATCTCAAATATGCCTAGTGGTGTATTTAGCGATACACAAGCAGTTCTGACTGCTTGGGAGATAATTAGTCATGACAGTTCTATTAAAACAGAAAAATATAGCTGTGTATAGCCTAATATCATGAGTGAAAAGGCCAAGTGAGCTTTAAAAACATGGTGCCTTTGTAGGGCACCATTAGTAAAGTCCGGTTGAAAAAAAAAAAAAAAAAAGAGGCAAAGCCATGACTCACACGTTTATTCATCCATGATTATAAGCAGTGGAAATTTAATGTTCCGTATAAATCTTTTGTCCCTTATGCTCTCGACCATGCGTGCAGTTTTGGGTAATGATGATGGCGTATGGAACGGAGTCATCTGTAACAGTACAGAAATAGGAAACCTGCACTAGATGACACATTAGCTGTTGTCTCATATGATTTTATTTTTTTTCCGTTTTTTACACATCAATGCTTTTTCCACATTAGAAAATCATTAGGTTAATAGATGCGCCATTAATCTTTATTCTAAAGTACATTTTCATTTGTTACAGACGTCATGCAATACCGAGGGCTGGGATTTAATTTAATATGAAATAAATCTCATGCATAGTGTTGAATGACCAAAGGAGGATCCTGTAACTCGGTGGACAGGCCGTCCCTTCTGGTGTGGTGTTGTTTTGTCTGTTAATTAAGAGGAGGCTGGGGTAGAGTGTGTTTCTCTGACACGGTGCCCTCAACAACTCCAGGGTGCATTAACAGGTTTGCTGGTTGCCGTGCCTTTTACCCATTTATTGAGCATGGCTTTGTCAAACTTGAACATATTTGGATCTGTTTGGATCTTTTTAAAGAAAAAGCAGTTGACAAGGTGGTTAACTCTTCTATTCGGTGATGCCCACAGATCTGGATCAATGCCCATGAACTGGTCAAGTGGCTCAGTGGTCCCTGTTTGTACCAGAAAGATTCAGGGTGTGGTAAAACTTTTGGACTTGTATACAGTAGTATGTCTTTCAGCAAAAGACTAAAGCAGTGTTCTGAAAAGTAGACATAGTACAGTACAGAAGTTGAAGTTAGGATTCAGGGTGATCAATGTGATTTCCATCCAGGCCATGGAACCGTGGATCACTACAACATGTGATCTAGTCTCTGTACGAGTGCAGTAAGAGTGGTGACCCTAGCATCAGTAGAAAAACAGTTTGAGGCTCGATCAAGTATCAGGATATCAAGTCAAACAATAAGAGAGAGAGAATGTCCTGCTGAAATCATTGAGAAATTGCTTTTCAAACATAACCTCCAAGGAAGTAGAGCTGATGTTCCAAAAGAACATTAAAAGCTTTTAAGCTTTATGAATAGTGCAAATAAAAACATTTTGGATTTAAAAAAAAGTAGATCATAAATCTCACCTATATCACTTTATCCTGTATACAGGGTCGCAAGGTTCTAGAGCCTATCCATGGAGACTTTGGGAACAAGGCAGAGTACCAATCCTTACAGTAGCAGGGCATACACACTATGGGGCAATTTTGGGAACGCCAATTAGCCTAGTATGCATGTGTTTTGGACTGTGAGTGGACTATCTCCTAAGGAAATCCACAATGCACGGGGAGAACATGCAAACTCCATAAACGCAGACCCTGGGTTGCAGGATGAGCATCAGCCTAATATTAACAGTATCTTCTCTATGAAGTCAAAAGCGTCCTATTCACCTTCTGCTCTACAATTAGTAAAACTGCTGTTCCTTGTCGTTTTTACATTTAGGAAATGTTTGTTTAATTTCTTTTTACAATCAAGCATTTAACAAGTAGGAAATGAGAATATGTTTCAAAATGAGATAAGGCCAGGGGATGTTATAGGGTCAGTTGCCAGGCAACACCATCAGGTGGGTAATCAGCAAAAATGTGGAACACCTGGTCGTGCGCCGTGTGCGAGGGTTCTGCGCGCTGACACAAGTAGAGAACACTTAGTTTAAATAATGTAATTTAAAGCCAAGCAATTTCGCTTCGGGAGAAATCTCTTTTGAAAGAACAATACTGGGTTTAAATATTGGCATTTGTACGTGTTTAACTTGCGAGAAAGTTTGGTATAAATATTAAATTTGATATATGAGTGCTGTGAAATTATTTACTTTTTTTTTTTGCATATTTGTCACACTTGATTGATTTTGATCATCAAACTAATTTTAATATTAAACAAAGTGTAAATACAAAATGTAGTTTTTAAATGATGATTTCATTTATTAAGGAGGAAAAAAGCTCTCCAAACCTACCTGGCCCTACAGAATGTGAAAAAGTAATTGACACCTAAACCTAATAACTGGTTGTGCGGCAACAACTGCAATCAAACAAAACTAGCACGGAGTCTTTCACATGGCTGTGGAGGATAATTTTTTTTTCTCTTTTATTATTATTTAGTCACATTAGAGAGTTTGAACAGACGGTTTAAGGATCTCAGTTGGATTTAAGTAATTCCTTTGGACTAGGCCACTTACAGTGGTTTTGTATTTTTGAGCCATTCAGAGGTGGACAAGCTGGTGTGCTTTGGATTGTTGTCCTGCTTCATAATCCAAATGTGCGTGAGAATTGAGGCCGGACATTCTCCATCAGAATTTATGGTTCCATCAATTATGGAAAGTCATCCCAGTCCTGATGCTTCAAAGCAGTCCCAGACCATCATACTACCACCACCATGTTTTACTGTTGGTATGATGTTTTAATTATGGAACACTGTGGTAGTTTACATCAGATGTACTGGGACACATCTTTCAGAACGTTCAACTTTTGTCTTTCTGGTCCACAGAATATTTGCCTAAAGTCTTGGGGGTACTTCCTTTGTGTTCTTTTTGGTCAGCAGTGGCTTTTACTTTGGAACTCCTTCCATGAATGAATCCCATATTTGCCCAGTCTCTTCCTTATTGTTAAATTCTTCAGAGGTTTTAATTTTTTTTTATGAGCTCCTGGACGAGTCGTCGATGTGGGAAGGTTCACGGCTGTTCCAATTTTTCTCTATTTGTAGATCACGGCTCTCACCGTCATTCCAAAGTTTTAGAAATGGCTTGGTAACCCTTTTCAGACTGAAACATGCCAATTACCTTGTTTTTCATCTCTCCTTGAATTTCTTCAGATCGTAGTTGTGATGTGTTGCTTTTTTTTTAGATGTTTCAGTTTGTCAGACAGGTTCACACCATCTCATCCGACCCCAAAGCTCACACCTGATTTTGAATTTCCATGGAGCAAACAAGTCTTAATCAGCAGCTCGGTTCATATCCCTGACAGAAATAGTCCCTTTACCTTAAAATATAAATATTTTTCAGGCTAGGGATTAAATATATAAATATACAGTATGCTTTAATATTATTGTTGAACCGCAGTTGTGTGTTTGTTTATTGATTCCAGGACACGGTGTCCTCCAAATTTAAAATTTTTCACTTTAAATGTATTTATTGTTGTGATGAAGGGACATTGTCTCACGTATTCATTTTTAAACTTGAGGCATGAGGAAACTGCTCAACTAAGTGTATTACATTTAATAACTGATCCTTGTCTTTTAAAAAATGACTTCATTTCATTGGTTCATTGGAAGATGCAAAATTCCTGTCCAAAAAAAAAAAAGTGAAATAGTTCCAGGCTACAGGATGGTCATGTGAGATTCTTAATTACGATAAATCAGAAAGTAATAAAGAACATGGGAGATAACTAAGGGCGTGTTTTTTTATTATATTTCAATCACATAATTAAGTAATTAGTGAAGTTGATGGTAACTTAATTATTAAATATATTACACATTATAGTGATATGTACAATTCTTTTTAAAGCCAGAATGCTGTATAAACCTGTTGTTGTTAATAATAATAATAATAATAATAATAATAATAATAATAATAATAATGATTACCTGAATATGCATAGTCTAACAAGTCCAAAATAAGAAGCCTTATATTGATATTGTTACTAATGTTCTTTCCTAAATTTAAATCAGGATCTCTGAACTATCTATACTCACACTCACTCATTCTCTGTACCGCTTATCCAGTATAGGGTTGCAAGAGACATGGAGCCTATCGCAGGCGACTTGGGGCACATGGCAGGATTCAGTGTATGAGGTGCCAATCCATCACAAGGCACACACTCACTCACATACTATGTACTATTTGAAAACACCAATTAGCCTACCCTACCCTGCATGTTTTTGGACAGTGGGAGGAAACCCACCAAGAACCCACCACTACATTTACATGTGGCAGACACCCGTATCCAGAGTGACTTACATTTTAATCTCATTATATATGTGAACAGTTGAGGGTTAAGGGCCTTGCTCAAGGGCCCAACAGGGACAACTTGGTGGTCGTGGGATTTAAACCTGAGACCTTCCGAATCGTAGTCCAATGCCTTAACAACTGAGCTACCCCTGACCCTACTGTCTATTAATAGAATACAATTTAAAAAAAAAATACTTGGAAATTAATTTTTTTAATAAAATTTATTTTTTGAATACTTTAATTTTGTGATTGATGTTTCATTGAAAAAATAAAAATAAATGTTGTTTTTTTTTAATGTTGTTATTCATTGTCAGTGAACTTACAGTACCATATAAAAGTTTCCCTCACATGTGTAGGGAAATATTATTTTTCAAAAACGTGTATATGCAAAAAAAAAAAAAAAAAAAGTAGTTAAAGGCACATTTATTTAAATATTAAAAAAATGTGGAAAAACAAAAAAAAATACTTATTTATTTATTTATTTATTTATTTATTTATTTATTACAAATATGTGTTTTTCAATAATTTGAAGTTTAATTATAAGGTTGTGACTCAAATCTGATTTTTTTTTTTTTTTTTTTTTTTGCCCTAATGTGACACATTAGAGTTTTTTAGGTCTGATTTAAATTGACAAATCTGATGTTTTTGAACCACATCTGTTTCACTTTTGTATGTGTTCCTAGATTAGACATACATCCAATACGAGTTCACATGACATAAATTAGTATGTCAAATCGGAACCCATGTGACCTTTTTGCCTCTGTGCATCCATGGGGTGCTCGTCTGGCTTTCTTCCTTCTTCTGGACCTCAACAAATACAGCCAACTCAGATCAAAATCACATTGAAATGAATAAGTGGTTGCACAAGAATGTTTTAATCCAGATGCCGTGAGCAAAGATGTATGCATGCCATTTCAGAGGACAGACGTGTCCATACAGTATTAGAGTCGAATAAAAGTCACTTTTCCAATTACGAATGTGAATCTTCATGAAATGCAAATCCGATCTCACAAAAAAAAAAAAATCACAATGTCGCTTATAATGTGAACGTAGTTGTACAACATATAGAGAAAATACTGTCTACAGTAGATAATCTAGAGACCCAGCATGGCCATAATGTTAGCCTTCCTTCAGGGATGTGGCTGATATTGCAAGTATAATTAACAGAGCTCTTCTTATCTTTTGGGAATTGCACTTTTAACACCGTCAAAGAAAAACGCCTGTTTGTTTCCCAAGGCATTGGCAAATTAACAGCTTTACCAAAGATGCTACACAGCCATTTGATCATTATATTCATTTCTCCTCGTTCCTTTTTCATGCATGCATTTGCTTTCACTTGAAGAACCCTGATTGACTCTAATTGGTCCAGATCTAACAGCACTGTTTACATCCTAGAGAAAATGTCACCAGGCCTGAAATTCTCCTGACGCCTTTTCTGTAATATGATGATGAGTAATGAGAGAGCAGAGATGTATAGGGGTGGGAGGGCGCTCTTTACAGAGACACATCGCTCTCCTATTATTTGATCTGCAGATGATTAAAAAAGCAGCACCACAGCGTGAGAGTCATTCTCCCCTTCTTTTATTTAGCAGGAGATGGAAATTCAGACTGATGGAAATGCATCTGTCCTCTGATTAAACGGAAAAGACGAAATAAAAAACGGCTTTTCAGATAGTCTATGATTAGTGCCGCAGTACGTTTATACAAATCCTCCAGTTGCTAGATTCGATGGAGCACTTTTCATGAGTGCTTTAAAGCATCTTATCTTAATCTTAATATTCGTTCTCATCAAGAAGACATATTTCTTGATTCTCATGCTACAGCAGGTGCTCGGAAGACCCTGCCAACTTGTCAGTTTAGATCATATTCATCTACTTTTTCCTTTTTTTATATACTTGAAATTTATTTAAAACCTGCATCCTGACCCAGGAAACATTTGGGGAAATATGGGGCACCAATCCTACACAGGACACAGTTCTGGCCGAGGCCTAGGGTGGTGTAGTGGCTAGCACTGTCGCCTTGCACCTACAGGGTCCGGGTTCGATTCCCGGTCAGGCTTGATTTCCGTCTCTGTGTGCTTGGAGTTTGCATGTTCTCCCCGTGCTTGCTGGGTTTCCTCCAGGTATTTCGGTTTCCTCCCATAGTCCAAAAATATGCAGATTAGGCTAATTGGCGTTCCCAAATTGCCTGTAGTTTGTGATGGATTGGCACCCTGTCCAAGGTGTACCCAGCCTCGTGCCCTAAGCCTCCTGGGATAGACTCCGGGCCCCAGTGACCCTGAATACAGGATAAAGTGGTATAGTAAGGGATGCAGAACTTGCCCAAAAAATATCTATTACAAAAAGATATTAAATCATAAAACAGACTAGTTTGATCACAAAACCAGCAGGACAATGAACCACCGCACCACTTCCACATTACAGTGAGTCATTGCCACATCAAACAGTCCTCCAAGCTATTTGCACATCTTTGGGGCATTAAAGGAGTTCCTGGGAGGCCAGAGTTTCATATATATATATATATATATATATATATATATATATATATATAAGAAAACTCTCGGGTAAGTGCATTCGTGTATCAGGGGATTATATAGGGAAATAAATTGAGTTTTTATTCTTATAACTGTGTTATTCTGCACAATCAAAAGTCCCGGGTTGACTTGAACAACCTTGTTGTTGGACAGCTAATGAATTATTCCTCTTTATCACTTTTCCACAATGTTCGTACAGTAGGTTATTACATTTGTCGCTATAATACAGTATATTTCAGTTGTATTAGATGTTTCAGTCAGCAGTGTGTTTAAACACTGCGTTGGTCAGGGACGCGACCACTCCGTGACCCTGCCGTCCCTCGACACTCCTCCCACACGGTCTCGCAGGAGAGCGTGCCCCTGCCAGCCTGCGCGTTTGTGCTGAGTGCTTCTCTCTAAGTGATTAGATCGATAGAAACTTTACTCATCCTGTCAGAGGAGTGATAACAGCATCTAAATAGTTTCCACATCGGTGTAACAGATAGAAACATGATTGATGAAAGGTTTATGTATCTGGGAGTCACAGCAAAAAGGCACAGAGGAGAGAGAGCGCCAAAGCATCGATAAGAATGTTCAGAAACTTGAGCAGTGATTAGCTGTTGTTCTATCCAGCCTAACACTTCCTACTCTACATATTAGTTACCCATTTGTTTTTCTATTCATTTTACACTGATAATCCATCCATCCATCCATCCATCCATCCATCCATCCATCCATCCATCCAGTATCGTCTGTAGTCCAACTAGGGACCGTGGACGGAAGTGATGACTATTGTATCTATTAACAATTTTATGACCGTGGTAGGAGCTCTGGTCAACATTACAACACTACGGGCAGTATTTTTTGGAAACGGCAATTACTCTCTGCATGTTTTTGGAATACAGAAGAAAACCAGAGTACCAGGAGGAAACCCACCAAACATACACATGGATAACATGTGTAAACCCCGTGCACACAGAATAAAGGAACGAACAGAATCAACTTTTTGTGCATATAACTTTTGTTCAGTTTTGTTGATTTTATTATTAATAATAATAATAATAAAATCAATAATAATAATAATAATGACAAAACTGTGCTTAATCCATATTAAATAGTGACCTGTCACCAAATCCATAAAAAATAATAATAATAATAATTTTAAGGGTGACATGGTTCCTTTGTAATTTTTATAGCGCTTTTAATTTATTATATATTTTTTTTTACACAATTAAAGGAAACTTATGGAAATGTGTATGTAATGTAAAAAAAAAAAAAAAAAAGGTTGGATGCCTGTCTCAGAATCAGCATACTGTACATGGAGTTTGTATGTTTTCCCCTTGCTTGATGTTTCACAAATTACTCATAATACAGTGGTCACCGCTGGCCTCCCCAGTTCCTAGTTGGGCTACAGAGGTTCCTAGATGGATGGAGACGGAATTGTATATAGACATTCAGATGGATCTCCAGTATATGTTGTTGTTGTTGTTGTTGTTAGTCTTTTGGCTGTTCCCGTTCAAGGGTCACCACAGTGGACCAACTGATCTGCAAACAACTTGGCACAGGTTTTACTCTGGATGCCCTTCCCATTTTATCCGGGCTTAAGACTGCATCAAGTGGCTGGGGTTTGGGTATTGGGTGAGAATCTACCAATGATCATGTTCATCTCCAGTGTAGTGTATGTGTACAAAACAAAACAAAAAAATCCTACTTTTTGACCATTTTCCACTTTTGTATTGGCCAGCGCTTAAAATGACATTTTTCGGCATTGTGACCTCATAAAAGAGATCCCCTCCCTCAGCTTGCTGCTGAGCAGTAGCTGTTTTTACATAGATGACAATTGTTAAAAGCGCTATACAAATAAAATTGAATTGAAATTGAATATAGACAAAAATGTGGCGTGTTCAGAAAACAAAACATTTCTCATATATTTTTTTCATCTTTTATTAACTTGTTAAAGAAATAGTACAGTATGGAACCTTTTAAGGAATACAATAATAAGGAAATAAAGGAGAAAACATAAATCTGCATGGGTTCATGGAAACCTGATATACAACCTGGTGGTGTGACACGGCCTTATTGATTACAATTTGAATTACGACTACAATATGAATGATTTGTTTTGTGTTCAACACACATGTAATTGCAGGGTAGGTGGCCACTCATGCTCGTGAACAGCACTTATTGAGTAGAAGCTTTGTTGTACATTTTAATAGCCCTTCACTTTACAAACCATAAAACATTCAAGTAAATTCATATAATAAAAAAAGAACAAAATCACGACGTATTATTTCACTGCATTGATGGATGCAAACAGTACTTTAGGATCACAAGAGTCTCATTATATTATAAAAAAATGGAAATACTTATAATCTATTTGTAGCGAAAAATGTGAATTTTGTTCTTTTATTACAAAATCAACCACATGATGCGGTCTTTTAGTTGTCCATATCCGCCAAGAACACATTACCTGTTAAGCGGGTCATTATACAAAGGTTGTTCAAGTCAAACCGGGACTTGTGATGAAATTTCTTATAAATGAAGCTGTAAAACTGATTGACATTTGCAGAAGATACAGTGGTGAGACTCTTAGCTGCAATAAAACATTTGAACGGTGCAAACGTTTTAAAGGTGTCCGTATGTCCATGAATGACGGCCGAGGTGGCTCTGAACCCACTCCAGTCGTTCCCGAAGACATTCAACAAGTGGAGCGCCCAGCTCTTGAAAATCGTGACCTGCCCTTTGTTTTTCCACACATTTGGGTCATTAAAGGAGTTCCTGGGAGGCCAGTGTTTCAGACATGAAGATTTTTGACCTTGATGGTATCCAAGCACTATTGAGACACTGGGATAAATGCATTAGTGTAGCAGTGGATTTTATATATATATATATATATATATATATATATATATATATATATATATATATATTAAAAAAAAAAAAGCTTTTCCTCTCATAACTGTGTTGTTATTCAAAAGTCCCAGTTTGATTTGAACACCCTATATGTTAACGTTAAATAGTGAAGCCCTAGTCTTTATTTCTTGCATTCTTGCAAAAATATACTACTCATGCAGAATTAAAAAAAATAAAATAAAATTGGCCAAGGTTTCTACAGTCACACTTCTCACCCACACAAAAGTCTCACCTCACCCTGTATCCTCCCACTGTCTGTCACCCAAAGGCGCAGGTAGTCCCATAGCCAGGTGTTTAATCATCACCACACAGAAAGTCTTATAGAAAGAAAGCGCAGGCACAGGACCTAACCCAACGTTGTATCTGGAACCAAGCAATCAGCAGCAGATCCTGTAAGATGTGAGGTGGAGACTCCATGGATCTCCATGAATATTTTGCTCAACTGGATTGGGATTTGGAGGAAAGATCTTCTTGTGTTTCTCAAACTATTCGAGCAGTGTGGCAGGGTGCATTATCCTGCTGAAAGACACCAGTGCTATCAGGGAATACTGTCCCTGTGAAAGCGTTGTACTCGGTCAGTAGGAATGTTTAGATAGGTGGTGCATGTCCAAGTAATATCCATATGAATGGCAGAACTTAAGGCTTCCCAGCAGAACACCCATCCCATTGCCTCTGCTGGCTTGATTTCTTCCCATAGTGCATCCTGGTACCATCTCTGTTCAAGGATAGCACGAACACACACCCTGCCATCAACATGATGTGACTCATCAGACCAGGCCTTCCATTGCATTCTTCCATTGCTCCGTGGTCCAGGTCTGATGCTCACATGCCCATGGTAGGAGCTCTTGGTGGGGGACACGGGTCAGCATTGGCACTATGCCCGGTCTGCACCAGTCAATGCATCATCATATGCAACAAACTATGTTGTCTACTTCGTGTTTACTGGTGGTTGACCTTCACTATGTTTCATTACCGCCACCTTCTGGTCTTGAGCTCCCTCTAGTCCTGTTGCATAAGAAAACCCATCAAACACTTCCTTCCTAGTCCTCATTCTCCATTTTCAAAAGAAACTCAACAAACCAGGATGCACCATGTGTTTTTGACTAGTATAGCTCTTCTATTGAATCAGAGTTAACAGGCCAGCCTTCGCTTCCCACTTGCACCAATGAGACTTGGCCACCCATGACCCAGTTCACAGGTTACCATGTTTTCCTTTCCTTAGACGACTTCTGGTATGTCCTGACCACTGCAGCCTGCCAACAAGAGCTGTAGTTTTGGATCTGCATGGACCCAGTCTCTCTCAGCCACCTACTGCCTAATACAGTATATCACACCCACTTCCAGGTGCCATTGCAATAAGATTAATGTTTTTCAGTTCACCTGTTTATGCTTAAACACTAATGTTATGGATAATTTTGGCACATTAGTATGTACTCACATCATCTACTTTATAAGGATTGAACCTGAAAGGAATGGAACCTGGGTTATGTTGTGGTAGACGACCTCATCCAGAATGACCCATACATTATATCTCAATAAACAAAAATCGTGACCTCCCCTTTGTTTTTTCACACATTTGGGTCATTAAAGGAGTTCCTGGGAGGCCAGCGATTGAGAGTTTAAGGGCCTAACCCTGGTGGTAAAGTTTAAACCTGGGATCTTCCAATAAATAGCTCAATGCCTCAATCACTGAGCTACCTCTAGTAGGGGTATTCTTTGACATTTTCCATCATCAAGGCATTTATTTATTTATTTATTTCCTTTTTTTTGTTTGTTTTATCTTCCTGAAATTCACTTTCCACACTATTCCTTCTAGACTGCTGTGTATGAAAATCCCCGGAGATCTGCCGGCTGTGAAAGACTCAAACCTTCCTGTCTGGCACAAATACAGCGCAGTCAAAGTCACCCCAAAATGCCAGTAGTTCAGAATACATTAGCAGCTGGGAATAGATAAAGTTTAATAAGACCATCTTATCTCGATAATGAAGATCCTCTCGCAGGAGCGCTTGCATTTTCGCCAATGGAATGTGAAATAACAATCAGCTTTCCGATGACTTTCTTCCTTTTTTCGCTTGTGCATGACCAATGAGCTGGCGGAGACGATGGGAAGACAAACGTAAAGTTGAATTTTTAAATCTTTAAATGTGATTTTCCCTCATCAAAGGACCAGACTTGACTGTATATTCAACATTTATGTAATTCGTAGTTAAAGAAACCCTGTAGCTTTTCATGCCGTCACCCACAATCAAGATCTACTTATGTGTGAAATTGATACAACAAAAAGGAAAACTGAAGCCTAAACACAAATACTGGGGTAAATCAGTTAGGCCTGTGGGAGCTGAGATGCAGAACAAGCTCATTGCATAACAGCCTTCATGCTGTTTCTCATGGGTGGAGTATCAAGCTTTAGAGAAACACACACACAGAGAGTGAGAGACGGGGAGAAGAATCAAAAGGGGGATAAAAAAGGAAAAAAAAATAACAGCAGTAGAAATGCATCTAAGGCCAAAAGAAGGAAGTTTACTGGAGAGGATGCTAACATCGATCTGAGAACCTCATCCATTGCAAATGAGCTTGAGCTCAACAAACAATAAGCTTGTTAATTAAAAATTTCAAAAGCTTTAAGTGGTGAGAGAGAGAGAGAGAGAGAGAGGAAAAAGACAAGGGACAGGGAGGTGAGGAGCTGAGCGAGAGATGCAAGAGGGAGAAAGACGAGAGAGGGAGAGATGAAAGACAAGAAATGGAGATGAGTGTCACACAAAACAAAAGAGAGAATGGGAGAGACACAGAAGATACATGAGTAATGAGAAAGAGAGATGAGAGAGTCAGGTGAGAGGGGGAAAAGACATGAGACACAAAAGAGAGACAGGATAGAACCAAGAGAGACATGAGATGTGAAAGAGAAAATGAGGGAAGAAAGGACAAGTGTGGCCCACAAGAGAGACGAGCGCGAAAAATGGAGGTGAGAGAGCTGAGCGAGAGATACAAGATGGAGAAATGGAGAGACGAGTGTGACACACAACAGGAGAGAGAGAGAGAGACAGGAGATACAGGAGTGACGAGAAAGTAAGTTGAGAGGAAAAAAGACATGAGAAGGAAAAGAGACAATTGACAGGAAAGACAAGAAAAAGTGAGAGAGACACGAGAGAGAGAGAGAGATGAGATGTAAAAGAGGGAGAAGAATCTCTCAAGTGAGGACCGCTAGAGAGATGAGAGAGTGAGGTGAGAGGGCTGAGCGAGAGATGCAAGACGAGAGAGAGGCATGAAAGACAAGAAAGAGAGATGAGCACAAAAGAGAGACATGAGACAGGGAGGAAGACCCAAGAGAGAGGGACCAGAGCAACAGGAGAGAGAAGCACATGACATGTGAAAGACACAAGATATAAGAGAGGAAAAAAGACACGAGAGAGACATGAAAGACAAGCGAGAGAGACCAGTACATGACCATAAGTTATATATTAATGTTAATGTTATCATACATAAGTCGTGAATATTATGGGATATTCTAAAGGTTGCTGTTATGCCTGAGACTCACTCATCTGTTCACTGATATAACAATACTCAAGTCTCTCGATTTTTAATTAACATACTTAGTATTTCTGTCTTTATTATACTGTATGTATGTATAATTGCAGAACAGAATGAGTCGTAATCATAACTTTTGGTATCACTCAGCAGCACTCGAGTCAGGTTTCCCTCAAGACGTCTTCCTGATGTCATTTCAGTTCTCGCATGTTAAGATATAGATTTTAAACTTGTGCAGAGACACAGTGACGCCTGCCTGACTTTACCCATCTACTGGTTTACTGCAGAAGACTGATGGAATGAGGAAGCTTATACTAGAGCGCCCTCAACTGGCCGAGCAGTGCATGACAGCTCAAAAGCAATCAGCTGCAGAATAAGACCCAGATGTTTATCAGTTTGGGGGGGGGGGAGCATTGTGTGTTTAAATTAGGGCTTTTTAAAGGTTTTGCAGCCGAAAACCCAATTCTTTGGTGGGGGGAAAAAAAAAGCAAAAATGTAAAACAGGATGAAACCCCATCCTCTCAATACTTGATGAATTATTCAGATATTAGGCTCAATATTCCAGTTGTTTATTTTCTGTTTATTTTTCTTAAATACAGCTTTTTATCTCAGAACTCAGGTCCAATCTTTATAGCACTATTTATTGCCCCATTTAATTCAAATCCTGGAATATTCCTGTTCAGGTCGTCAGCTGACTTAATCTGGGTTCATCAGACCACATGACTTTTCCCCCATTGCTCCAAAATCTAATCTTTAATCGGCCAGCTGTTTAGCTGTTCACTATTTACCATCGCTGTGATTTCTACTGTGCATTTGGTGTAATGTACTTACAGCTTAATCTGTCTAGAATCAAATGGTTAAATAAGTGACTTCATTAGGATTTAATGAAAGTTTAAAACGTATGAAGCACTTTATAAAGATTAGTGTACTCAAAAGCCTGCTGAGGTTGAAGAAATTTATTCAAGACGACAGATAACCAATTTAAGTGAAGCTTTTTTTCCAATAAAGACCGCTCGACACACAATGGTCTGAAATCTGAAATTGAGAGTTTTAATCAACTTCTGAAGTGAACGTTCATCAGTCTTTTCTTTCACCATTAAAAAAAAGACAAAAATAAAAGATTTTCTCAGTACCATGTTGCACTACTTTACACTATCATAGATATGCATCTTATATTTAACCTTTGCGTGCTTTATGCACAATTTTTATCTTGAAGTAATACCGTAATTACAATTAAAACATCTTTAAAACATCTGGAAGACAAAATTACACAATGATCGGAATCTACAGTGTATATTATCTGTACAAAAAAATCTGTACTAACAGCTTTAAAAACAGTCGGACCAAAAAGAAAGCAATATAAATGTACAAAAAAAAAAAAAAAAAAAAAGTGTTTGTCATTTTAAAGTTCGTAACAACAGTTTCTCAGTATTTTTATCTGTGTTAAATTGCATTGCAGCCCTTGAGAAGTGCCACGCTGGTGTTTGGCAGCAATGACAAAAAAATCTGAACTGCACAACGTCAGTGTTCGACAAAAAAAATAAAATAGAAATGAAATAAAAACAGTAAAATGCACAGTGAGAAGACGGTAGTCTTAAGTAGTACTCTAGTCCTGAGATTTATACAGCTGTACAGTATGGGAGATAAACAGCAGTGGTAAATATACTGTAATGCCATCAGTAGATTTGATTAGATTATAGGCACCAAATACGGTATTCCTGTCAGTAGTTATAAGGCAGAGGGCTTACAGCATATGAAGGAGAAAAATAAAATAAAATTACACACTCCTGTTCTCTCACGCAAACATCAGGGACTGAACGAAGTAGCCGACTAATAGGATCACTAGTCACACTGTGGGTACGCATCCAACAAACTCTGTATCCCTCTCGGCTGGTAGATTAATTAAGTCCAGACTGGACTCGCCTTTGAATGTGAGATCATTGTGAGAGTCTGGAACGCTGCTGTAGAAAGAACTCTTCAGGTATAAAGAGAGCTCTGGTGATGCACGTCCTGAACGCTCTCAGTCTCAGAATCATCTGAGCTGACACAGGTTGGTCCTTAAATCCTTGGAATTAGATTTATAGCCTGTGGGAAGTAAATTTCCACTTTAAAAATGCCACTATTTTATAGCATTTAACTGCAATAATAATAAAAAAAAACGCCTTGACGCACAACGCGCTGATGCCACTGCCACGTTTTGTTCATAGTACAAAGATCACAGTGCCATCGTTACCATAAATAAAACTTAATAAAGATTCCAGATTAAGAAATAATAAAAAAGGACAGTATTGATGCATCACATCACCCAAACAAAACCTAAACAACAAAGGCAGTTCAGGTGTTTAGGTGTTTGGACCAGAGGCTGTGTGCTATACATGAGAAGGAGGAGGAGTCTGATCTCTTCAGAGAGCCGTGTGTGCAGCCCAAGCCTGGATGCCTGCCGTCTTAAAGTCCTAAAGTCAGCAGGAACCCCATAGAGCCCATGGCAGCGTAGTTCAGAGCGGATTGGCACTCCATGCTCCGATCCTCAACTCACAGACAAATTGAAACATCAGTGTCTTCCACGGCTTTCCAGAACTTTTTTACTCTCCGACGTCTGGTGTCGACTCAAGGCCGATGGAACCTGAGATGAAAAAACACATTGGAGGAAACGTTGAATTAAACACTTTTTTTTTTACACGACTGAATGTACACGTAGATGTTTTTACCTGGTGTATATCCTGCTGTCCTCATGAACCTCCATCTCCGAACTCTTGAAATCATTCAGCTCCTTCCTGATGGCAGCCTGCAGGAAAACAGGGACGAGACGGAGAAAGACGCGTTAAGAGGGGTTTAGATTCATACAAACAATCTGACATTTACGCTCAAGGCTCAGTGGAGAGCTTAGTTTGGCGTATCAAGCACAAGCATGTGACCATGTTCCTCAGACCGATCCTATGGCTATCCTATTTCTTCTTCATTTCTACTTGCACTTGCAAATTAGATTTCCCATTTACTGCTTAAAAGTATTAAAAACTACCACTCAATGCAAATATGATGGAAAAACTAGAGAAGTGAATTTTCTGAAGAAAATGAGTCGTGCTTGCTTGCTTTCAAAGTTCCTATGGAAGTTACCGTAGCAGGGAAGATGTACTTGTGAGCACTTCCTGTTTCAATGGGGTGAATTTGGGCACCTTTTGCGCGCCCCAGGGGTACGACTTGTACCCTCTTGCGGGGTACGTTCTGAAACAGCTTGGAAGCCTTTGGTACATTTGATATTTCTGTAAAATTCCTGTTCTGCGCGAGAATCCATCAAAGTTGGTCCCAATGCGATTTTAAAAAGTCCTAGCAACTTATTGCCGAATAAGCTGCATGAATCGTCACCTCTCTATGGGTCTACGACAAACTGTACTTCTACGTGCACAAGTTTTAACTAAAGAATAAAAAAAAAAAAAAAAAAAATTACACCACTAAAAAACCTTGCATGGACGGAAAACATTTCGCAATCTGGCAGCAAAATGCTAAACATGCTACATATAAATCAAACAAGCTAATTTTTACAACGACAAGGTCGTTATTTTATTTTGTCACTGCTTCATGTTTACCCTGGTTTTAAAATTTTTAAAGAAAAAATAGACTTATAATACACCTTTTCTGTATCAACGTGAGTTAATTCAAATACTTCGTTTTACTAAAGTGTTAATATTTGTCTTTATTATAAGTAAGCAGACACTAAAACAAGCACAAGTTAAAAATAAAAAAAAGTACAACTAAGTAATGAGTACTGAGTAACTGCATGACTTATAATGCAAATAGTACAAATTATTTGTGGCCCTACAGCTGTGTGATTTCAGCTTCTCAGAAGAAGTTCACCCGCCTTTACACTTTTCTCCCACTAGGGGTGTCTGTGCTCTAAACATATACAGTACGCACTTCCTCACACACGAAAACAACAAGCTAAAGGACGTTGTGCATGTGGAAACGTGCCATTGCATACTGCTTGCACTCGATACGAACAATTGAGAAATCTGGATCTGATTACGTGATGATTATAACGTGAGCCGCTCTGTACCTTATCGGCAGGAGTGAGTTTAGTCCAGGGTTTATCAGCGCGCCGGTCGTAGTCTTCAGCATGCGTGCACTCGACGTACTCGTGGAAACGCAGGATCTTTCTGGCCTGGAGCTCGGCTACGGTGGGCCTCTGAGACAACTGTAGGAAGGAAATACTTAGATGAATACGCACTGGCCTCTGGCAACATACTGAAAAAGGAACTGCTTTGAAAGGGAGAGAGACAATGAGGGACAAAGAGGGACAAAGAGATCTAACCTTTCTTGTAAGTCTGCGCTTGATCTCGCTTCGCTCGGCTCGCCTGTCTGCCTCATTCTTGGCTAGAACGAGAAGCGAATAGTTTCATGAGCTGAGGAGAAAACATGCAGAACACAAACTTGTGGACACGCGTCTGCGTCCGCACACACGCAGGAACAAGAGAGAGTTCTACAGAGATTCATCTGAAGTGCTGGCTACCAACCATATTTATCATACATACACGTTTAGACATCTTTTCCACTAGATATTTTTTCCCCTCACTTTAAACAAACAAAGAAATTCATATGGAATTTCCAAATATAAAATAGTCGCCTATCCTCTCAAAAGCATTTTTTTTTCCAAAAACAAATATATCTCCTGACATGGTTGCTTAAGAAAATGAGAAGCTAAACGACCAGGTCAGGATACAGCTTTTAATTCTATGGTCCTCTGATTTTTATTTCTTTCCACAGTGTAAAACAATACTGAAGATGTCGAGAATTGGCAAATAACCTCTTTTGAACGGTTAAAATTGAGGTTTATCTGCTCCTTATGATCTATAAATCCTTCATAACGACTCTAGTCTGAGGTTCTGGTTGTTAATTGGTGATTTCTGAAGTTAACTGGTGACTCTAAATGAACTTCTCCTCTGCAGTCTTCATGAGAGTCAGGTTCATCATGGTGCTTGAAGGAGTTTGCGAATGGACTTGACGATACTGTTCTTGCAAGAACCGTTCCAGAAAGGCTGAACTTCATGTTTTGTTACTATGTATTATCTCATAGTTTTGAAGAAAAAAATAGGAATAAAATCGTAAAAATATTGTACTAGAATGTAGAAAATAAATCCAAACTTTTGACTGGTACTGCACTGACTGTATCAGTAAAGTTTTAAATAATATAAAAAAAAACTTAATTGCTGCACTTATTGCTCAATTAAAGAGAAAAAAAATACACTTTCTTTTTTTCTTTTCGGAGATGCATGAGACGGCTTGTATCGGTAGGAAATCATAATTTCAGTGGAACTAGGAATATTATTTTTTTAGTCATGTGTTTACAAGCCTGCATTAATCTAATACGACATCTCTAAGCAAACAGAACTTTTCTTCCTTTCCTTGCTTACAAAAGTATGGATAAGGTTTAACTCAACTTTACAATGGGGGGGGGTCTGTTTAATAGACTTGTACATAGATTATTAATGAAAGCAAGTGTTTAAAGAACTTTCAATAAACGAAGAGAGTACACACACTCTCTGGGGTTAAGAATTCAGCACGGCGCTCAAGTTTGTCGGTAATACTGACCTAGCAGGATGTTTCTTTGCTCGAGTTCTTGCTGTGTCGGTCTCTGACTCAGTCTCCTAAAAACGATACAATATGGAACCTTTAACACGTCAACCTTTAACACGAACCATATGCTTATTTATTATGTAATGACAATCTGTTGATTTGCTGTGACAAATGTGTACACACACACACACACACACACAGCATACATACCGTGTCAGGGTGGAGCCGATCTGGCTGCGTAATGCCTCCCACTGCTCGCGGGTCTTCCAGGTGTCTGCTTGCCCCTGCTTCTCCTCCCTTTCCTGCTGTTTCTCCAGCTTTAGAGCCAGGGTGTCTTTTCGTTTCACTTTGCCTGCCAGACCAGCTAGAAGAGACAAAACCCCGATTAGGAAAGAGCCTAGCACCCTAAGAGGTCTCATTAACATTTGCTGCTACACCAGGGGAAAAACAAAAACAACTGCATGAATGAACGGTGAAATTGGTGCATCTTACTTGTGGGCACTTCCTCATCTTCCTCATCATCGTCATCGTCGTCTCTGTAGTGAATGGGTCCGTCTGAGTCGCTGTCCGAATCCTCGAAGATGACCATAACAGCGTGGTCTCCCACTAACCCCCGCCTGCTCCCCGTCTCCAGCTCTGGTGGCAGGGTTTGCCGTGACGAAGGAGGAGGTGGAGGATGCAGCTTTTGCATCTCTTCTTCAATGTCAAAATCGTCATCCTCAGGCCTGAGAGAACCAGAAAAAACATGTTGTGAGGTGAAAAAAAGAAAAGAAAACAAAAAAAAAACGGTTTGTGTAAATGATACAACACTGTTTCTAAATGTTAACAATCTAAAAGTCTTACAGTCTAAGCGGCTCGATGGTGACAGGCAGTGAACGTCGACCGCTCGACTCGACTATGATTTCTGGCGGCGTCTCGAACAACAGGGAGTGGGCTCGATGACTGCCATCCGGGTTGGGGTTGGGGATAACGGGGTTGGGGCTGGCGAGTGCCCGCTGGATCTGGATGTGTAGCGGTAGGGGTGGAGGCTGGCTCGGCGGCTCGGTGGTGGGGCTCGGTGGATCCACGGCGACACCGGGTGGAGACGGAGGGATGTGCGAGGGTGGAGGAGACACCGCGTCGACCGGAGAGCTGGGTTGTTTGGTATCTTCTGCTTGGCTGGGGGAGGAAATTCTGGCGGGAGGCTCGGCCTGATTGGACGAGGCTTCTTCCGAGTTGCGTTTAGGGACGAGCAGCCTCCTCGCAGGCGGGATCGGGGGAGAACGCTTGGCCGGAACCGGGTTTGAGACCACCAGTGGCGGGGGTGCGTCTGCCGTGTTGATGAGAAAAGATAGAGAGTTTTAAACTTCTGAGCACTCCTAAATAGCTGACATCATAACTATCGTCAAAAGTAATTAGCAAAGTATTATAGTCGCATAATTCATGTACTTGTTAGTACCTAGGACATGTGCTCAAACAAAAATTAATGGTGTACACAACTGTTAGAGAATTGTAAATGGAAGCATGACGATGATTGGTATTCCATCATGCTGGACACAAAATAAATAAATTACACACGGAAATACATAATGTATATGGTGCATTTTAGCCGTGGATGATCATGGGGTGTTAGTTCGGTCTGGCATCTAGGTCTTATCCCAATGCAAAAGAAGCTCCTGACTTCTCTCCTTTACAAGCTATTCTAAGTGCTTATCCATATGAAGCCTGTGAAGGTATTAATCTAACGCTGCGTGTATGTAGGAAAGAGGAGAGCAAGTATCTGACAGAGCGTCTTGTGCATTTTGGAACAGGACCACCGAGACAAACCACATGCATGATCTGGGTCTGGAGAGGAGTAATGCTTTTTTTTTTGTGGCATCGGGAGGTACAGAGGGCGGGGGCACCTGGATAAGGATGGGGGCGACAGGGATAGCTGGGTAGAGAGGGATAAGCACCACGTTCAGTCTGCCATCTCCGTCTGGTCCAGGACAGAGGAGTCTGAGCTTTACCATGCCTTGGTAAGGTTGCGGCTAAAGAGAAATAAATCAAGGCAGTGTGGTTGAGGGTACATTATATTTGTATCCCCAACTAGGCGCCATCAGCTCCCCTATGTTCCAGAAAACGTTCTCACTACACCTGGTCCATAATGAAAATGACTATCGAATTGAAATTACCCAACCTCCTGGTCGAGCCCCTAACCAGGTGTAAACAATCAAGCTAGTCAAAGTCGGGTTGGAAGGATGGTCTCGTTGCTTTGTTTACTGTATCCAAAAAAAGGAGCTTGGAGACCCAAATCCCTAGCTACCTCATCAAACACTTCCTAATGGTCCACTGACATCAAACACTTGCTCATGGTCACCTCATGGTTTCACAGTATAGGCTCACCTGTCAGCCACAGGGAGTTCTGGGAGAGTCAAATCCCATACTGGTCTTGGTGTCCTGCATGACTAACTACCAGACATAGAACTGCACGCCTCAGCAAGAAAGTAAAGCATAGGCCATTTACAAAGTTCTTGCCACATTTCTGTTCACCTTGTACACCTTTGAAGGAGGAATGCAGAATACTAGTTGACAGCTAGTGGAACAATCTTTCAGATGGTGGTCTTCTCTGGTGGTACAGATCTACCGCTACCTGTAGTCCCTTAAAGCCCTGGTTTTAAGAAGGCTGGTTTTTTTTGGTTGCTACACACATTTAGTTTTTAGGTTTACGACTCAGTCTTGACCCAGTGAAGATGTGGCGGTAAAGACAAGGACAAGTTTCTCCTTCATGAACATCTCCCAATTATTCCTTATCAAACAGTGTACAAGAGGATGAGCCAGATCCTGCCTGCCTAAAACCTGCACTTTCGTTAGTCCTTCCTTTCTGTAGATCTAAAATGGTCTTCACCTTAAGTACCTCGAAGTTCTTCAAGAAACCCGAAACAAAAAACCTATCGACAGATTTTCTATTTCTTTTGTGACTATTGTACAATTGAATGTTTGTGTAAATAGTCTTTGTTTTATCACATTTTCCATTTTTACAAAAGATACTAGTATCAGTATCTATAAGTAGACTACATTTGTCAGTCTTAACCTCTAATAAACTATCCAGTACTTTTTGCCTTCAATACGCCTGCGGCCACCCTGTCCCTTTACGGATGAGACTGATCGCCCTCGGTCTACAGTCTCCATCACACCCTAGTTTTGTTTACCCTTTTTCATGTTATTGATTTCAAAATCTTTACAAGTAGGCATCTGCGGCTCGGTGGTAGGCTTGGCCCGCTCAATGCCCCAAACACAGCCAGAGAGCAACCTTAGCGCCCGTCCCAAGTCCAGATAAAACCTGTTTCAAGTAAAAAAGTGCGTCTCAGATCTACTACATCAGTCAACACTCAATGCCTGAGCTGCGGTTTTTATCTGAACCACGTGACAGTCAAAAATTTTTCACATACACAGTACGATATGAAGTACAATTTTAGTTAGAAATATAGAAAAAAACCTTTACCTGTAAAAAAAAAAAAAAAAAAAAAAAAAAAATTTACATTGTGTACAAAGAATAAAATAAAACAGAAGTGGAGTAAAATATAGAAAACACGTCCAGTTATATACCAATAATTTAGTGCTTTTCCCCCTCTAGGTGCGCGTGGCTATATGCGTCACTCATCAGAACCAATTAAGGCACTATTTTACCATGTACTGTATACGCAAAAAACAGAACCGAAAGCCCGACACGGCATGGCTTACTCTAAGAAAAGGAAAAGTTAACTATAAAAACTGCATTTTCAAAGATGAACGTCCAGATCAATAAGTTTATTCTTCTTGAGGCGGAAGTTTAGACGCGTCTCGAAAAATAAAAAGCAGTAATGTGAAACACCACTATGAGTTGGATCAAACATATCTGTATACAGTAAAACACCTGAACTGAGAGCCCTTATGACCTTTTTTTAATACTTCAGTTTATAATTACACTCTGCACATTCTGTGTAATTGTTTTTAAATTCTATTTTATTTATATTCTATATAAATTTTTTACATTTTTATCTTTATTTATTTTTTGTTTTTAACTGGAAATTTTAATTGCATTCTTCTTGTGCAATGCTCCTCTTATAATCTTTCTAATCTTTACTACCTTTCGATTTTAAGTCCGAAGCAGTCATATACTGTGCTGTGAAAATGTCTTTTTTTTTTTTTCATATTTGTGACGTAAATAATTGAGATCATCAAACTAATTTTAATATTGCACAAAGATAACCTGGATAAGTACAAGTGTCTTTAAACGATGATTTAATTTATTAATCTAGGTGCTTTTTCCACAGCACTGCATATATTGTGTGCGTGAAAAACAAAACTTAAAATAGAAATCAAAAAACATCATTTCTATTTGATATGGCCTCACTTTTGAGCCAAAATTTACGGCGACACCATGTTTAGTGTATTGCGGAGAAAAAAATTAAATAAAAAAAACACGCATGTAACCTCTTCACTAGGTGACCTTTAGACTCGTTGACACACTAGACTTTATTTAGCGGAGAATTCCTGCACAAGGTGTAAAACAGATCATATCTAAATGCAAAGATTACCATCAACCTTGAACACATTAATTGAGACAGAGTATTGCTTTGTGCAAACAGTAATAATTTACTTCTTCGCACAGCCTGTGTGGCACGCTTGTATGCACACCATTAGCAGGTGCGGGAAAAAAAAGATGCGTGTTCTTTCTCTGTGAGTGCTAAGCTTATAGATCATCAGCACAAACGAGAGAAAGAGACGGAGAAGCCCACACCTGGCAGAGACAAGCCCATACCTGCTCTCACACTTACCACAGACACCTGTATTGTTCTCTGCACATGCTTAACTATCTGTTTCACTCATGCATTCCTTGCAGAAATATGCATCCTGTCTCAAGCCAGCATTTCCAGTTCTGAAAAGTTGATCAAATGAATCTTCGAACAGGAAGTTTAATTCTCTGTACATCTATTAGATGTGCTTAAAGATTCTCTGGAAGCCAACCTTATTAATAACCTCTAATGAAATACAGTACACACACTACATTGGAAAAAACACGCAGCAAACAAACATGTGTGCGCTCATGCTTGGGGTTGAGCTTCCTTCTATAGGAATTTATGGATGTTAACAACCGCTCAAAAGTTCGAGATCACTTTTTTGGGGGGATTTATTTTCTACATTCTACAGTAATACTGCGGATTTCAAACACGTATGGAATTAGGTAATTATGTAACAGCAACAAAAACCGTCAATGTTTTTAAGACGCAGAGTGAGCAGCCATCTTACAGTAGTGATGAAGTTTGGATCATTTTCATGACTCGTTTTTTTTTAACAGAACCCTGACACGTCAAATTTGTGGCTATAGTATCATTAATGAAAATATTAAAATGCAGCTGAGGACATATTATAATAAACAGAATGAGCAGCTCACCTCTCATATCTTCTGGTCCGAGTCGTTCGATCTTTTGTCACCTGACTCTCATAGACGCTATGCAGTGCATTACACAGGAAACTGAAATAAAAAGTTCTTCTCACGAGTCTTCTAGTCCAGGTCGTTCGTTCTTTTAAATCTATTGCACTACACAGCGTCTATGGGAGTCACGTGATGAAAGAATCGGACTCGATAGGTAACTACACTATTTCTGTTTCCTGTACATAACCTATGAAGGTTTTTCGCGATGCTTTGAGCATGCGTGCCAAGTAGAAAATAAATGAATTACTCTCCGAGACTACTCGTTCTTCTGATTCACGTTAAAGACTTGTTCAAACCCCGTCCCATCACTATTGCTCTGGTCTACTTGAGCATTACACTCCATGTGACTGCTACTCCAGTTTTCGGTAATGTTCATGTCTTTTAAAGCATGGTCGGTAAGTGGCCAATTCTTTTTTTTTTTTTTATGTGTAAATTGACACCATTTTCTTTGCTGTAATTTAAGGATTTTTCATATGCTAATTGTTCTGATTGCTCAAGCAGTTAGTTCTGCCTTTTCAGTCCATAAATGTTTTGGCATTTAGTTAAAATGCTAACTAATTGGTTTCCCCCTCATTCAATACACGTTGGAGTGAATACCAGGGATTTTAGAAACCGTACCCTTGCTGGGGTTTGGCTTGCTGATGATTTGTGTTCACACATAAGGAGAGCAGTACAGTTCTTGCAAAAACAGTATTGTCGAGTGCATTTGCAAAACCCATTAAGCACTACGATGAAACCGTCTCTCATGAAGACCTTCCCAGGAAAGCAAGACTAAGACTTAACTCTGCTGCAGAGGAAAAGTTCATTTAGAGATACCAGCCTCAGAAATCACCAATTAACCAACTGTACCTCAGATAAGAGCCGTTAAGAAGGATTTAAAGAGAGTAAGTACCAGACACATCTCAATATTAACTGCTCAGAGGAAATTATTGTATATTTTGGACACCTGTAGCATTGCTTAACAAAAAAAATCAGGTACGAGCATGGAGTTATTTGAAAGTGATCCCAAACGTTTGAGCGGTAGTGTCATCCAGATCAGTTCTAATTAGCATTGGGAAAAATACTCGACCAAAGTTCAACGTAAACACACACACACACAAAAAAAAAAAAAAAATCATTCCCGTTACGCTTTCCCGTCCTCCAGGACCTGAACATGCAGTAAGTACTTCGACCTTTTAGGTACAAAAAGCAAACACACACCTCGTAAAGCAAACAACCATCAGCTGTAGGTTTTGAGCTATTAGAAGGAATGCAGTACAAGAAAAGCGTTAAGCAGACATGGCTCACCTTGCAGGATTATTGTACTGTTACGGTTGGTGGGTTTGGGAGGGGGAACAGGTGGCATCTTGACAGGTACGGGGGCATCGGATGTGGTGGGAGGTGGAGCAGGAGTGGGAGTGGGAGCAGGGGCGGAAGTGGGAACGGCAGCAGGAGTAGGAGCAGGAGTGGGAACTGGAGCGGGAACAGGGGCAGGAGTGGGAGCAGTACCAGGGGCGGAGTGATCCGGGGCAGCATGTGGGTGCTCCTGATTTCTTATCTGCACCGCGGGAAGCGAACTCTGACGAGACGTGTTGTCCACCAATAAAGAGACGGTGCGAGGAGGTGGCTTGGCAATGGGCGGAGCTGAGGATGAGGAGGACGATGACAACGAGGAGGACGAGGAAGATGATGGGGACGAGGCCTGTCCAGATTCAGTGGAGGACATCAGCCATTTTGGGGGAAGGATGGCCTGTTTGGGCGGGGGCTGCTGCTCCTTTGACTCGGAGGAAGGAGTGAAGCGCATGCCCATAGAGGCTAGCACAGACATACAGATAACAGACAGACACATGGACACAGACAGACAAATGGACAGGGAACAAAATTAGTCAGCTATTAAAAATGCATTAATAATTTATATACATGATTATGGTACTACCTGCATGAAACACGTACATTAAATAAAATGTAACGTTTAAGGACGTGTGCATGCTTTTACTTCTTGTTTTGATGAATACAGTTAAATAAAATTACAACCTGAATTCCTGAAATATTGGCACCCTTTTTTTTTTTTTTTATAAAATAAAAACTTAAAGAATGAGACTTTATCCACTAAAATGAGCTCATTTTAAATTTGATGCCTGCTACAGGTCCCAAAAACCGCTAGGACGCGGGCAACAAAGGGCTGAAGAAGCAAAGAATTAACGAAAAGATTCAAACAAGTTAATTGACATCAGGGCCCGTAGTCACAAAACTTCTTACACCTGAAAGTTGCTCCTAGTGATGGAATCCTAAGAAAATTCTTTGAATTATGAACTTAACAATTTTTTCCCTTAACTAAGAGTTATCCTAAATTTAAGATAAAAATGATTAACGAAACATCTTAGCCCTAAAAACAGCCCCTAAGGTAAAAAATGTTACAGTAAGAGTAGAGAGGAGGACTTTTAAGAGGCTTAAAAGTTTCTATAGCAGAGGACAAAATGGCGGAAAGAAGAAATATTCTCCAAACACTGAACGTAAAGCTAAAAGTAAACACTGCTCTTCTGTCCAATTTGATTTTCTCTTTGTTTTACTTCCTTCCATCTCTCTTGGATTGTTGGCTACATACCATCCAAAAGTGCAACTTAAATAGACTGTCCTACAATCATGGAAATTTGAAAAAAAAAAAAAAAAAAAAAAAAAAAAAAGAGACATTTTGCTTCCATCAATCTGAAAATGAATTACAAGTAATAAAATCAGTATAGTAAATTAATGTAAGAATTTAAATATAGTAACTACTGTGTGCAAATCGGTTGCTTCACATTTTCAACATTTGGTTGTTTTAATTTAACTTTACGACATTTAGCCTATAACAGTAACTTGGCATAAAGAAGCCTGTAGTCATGATTATACAATATCTTTATATGCAAACATTATGATATCATATATTATATTCTCACAAAAAGCGAGTTGCTCTGAGAATTTTCCTAAATCACTTTTAGTCTAGGACTCCCAGCTAGGACTTTTTGGGCTAAGATAGGAGCTATCTGAGAGAATTTTAAGAAGCTTTGTGAATACGGGCCCTGATCAGTAACATGATTAGCCATAAAAGGGATGTCCTAGAGACGTTCTCAGACGTTCTCAGAAGTAAAGATGAGCAGAGCGACTCCAATCTGTGCACAACAAGATTGTGGAACACTTTAAAAACAACCCTGCAACACGGCACAATGAAAAGAGAAAGCACAAACTTAGACGTACGCAATGCGGGACTTTGGAAACAGCGTGTCTGAGAGAACACACACACACAACATGGCGTGCTACATGACTGTTTGATCTTGTCTTAATGTAATACAGCTACTTAATACATTTGTGTCTCATTCACCTGTGAAATAATGATACTGTGATACTATAAGATATGAAATAATAAAATTTGTGTGTGTTGCCTCACCTGTGCGTGCCCTGAGGTCGTCCTGAGTGGGTGTGTATCGTGGCAGTGTGCTCCTCTGGTCGGATTCGGAGACGGGCCGCAGTTTCTGTCCCACGTCGGACACACTCCTCATATCCATCTCGGACTGGGGCCTGATCAGCTTCGGCAGCTCGAGCCTCCTCATGTCTTTCCTCACGACGTCCTCTCTCTTGTCTCGCTCTTCGTACCTTTCCCGCTCCTCGCGTCTCTCCTTGTCGTCTTTCCTTTTTTCCCGATCGTCCCTCCTGTCTCTATCGTCGCGTCGCAGAGGTTCCTCCTTTCTCTCGTGATCGTCCCTCCGCTCTTTTCCATCCTTCCTTTCCCTTTCGTCCCGCTCGTCCCTCTTATGCTCCCTGTCCGCTTTCACGTCTTTCTCTCTCCTCTCGTCTTTCCTGTCCCGCCAATCTCCTCTCGAATCGCGGTCCTCTCGTCTATCTCGCCTCTCCCGGTCCTCTTTGTCGTCCCTTCTCCCCCGGTCCCCTCTCTCGTCTCTGCGTTCACGGTGCTCGTCCCTGCGGTCGCGGTACCTCGCGTCGTCGCGCTCTCGCTTCTCGGAGTCCGATGGGATGCGTGTCCGCGCGTCCACGTCTAGGGGCTGCCGGTTGCGGGTCACGTCCGACGGTATCCGGCTTCGCCGCTCGGGCTCCGGTGCCAGAGAAGTCTTTCCGTCCTCGCCATGCAGCCTGTACTTGACCTCCGACCCCACTTCTGACCCCTGGTCCCCGGATACGTGGCCATTCTTTACTGAGGGAACTTTTGCGTTAGTATTTTCTGCAACACACAGTAAAGCACGTTAAAACTAGCGGACACTATTGATAGAATAAAATGATTGGATCCATAAATTCTGTATCTGAAGTCTGAAGGCAAAGTATTTTTATATAGACTTATCAAGGCAACTGTAGAAAAGCTTGACTAAATTATAAGATCGTGCGTATGTAATGTCTCCTGACAGCTGATGTACCATTCTCAGAGATTTCCTTTAGTACTCCTTTGTCTATCAGCTCCTGTCGGGGTCTCCTCATTGAAATTTTCCTCTCCAGGACTATCAAAACAGAGAAGACAAATAAGACAAGATAGAAGGCAAAGAAAAGACAGTGGTTCTGATGTGTCTCTTTTTTTGTGTACAAGTCGTTCCTGCCTGCTTGAGCACAAAAATGAAAAGCTACTTAAAAACTAGCTATTTTAACTACTAATCATATTTAACTAACACTGTGAAACTTGGTTTGATGATTGTTGAAATCATTTTTTTTTTTTAAATGGTCTTGAAACTGTTGTACAGTAGGTGACAGAAGTGCAGCAAATAAAAAAAAAGAAATGATAATCTTACAAAACACGAGGATTTTGAGAATCTTTCAGAGAGACGGAGATCTAAGTAACTTTAATTTTCTGCATTCACCAGGCATTTTATTCTTTCTTAGAAACAAATTTGAGAACTACTTTGGATACTTTAGAGGAGATTGTAAATAAACAAACAAGCTAACGAAACAAAGCAGTGACTTTATCGTTCCGCAGGGCTGGATTCACAATCCAGCATTGTTTAAAAAGCCTAAAAATATCAGAAAACAAGGAAACTCGGTTAGGTTCGAATCGCGGAAAAAAAGGAATCCGTACCCTCGGACGTCTCCTTGAACTTCTCGCTGCTCTCCTTCTTCTTCCTCCATTTCCAGGGCTTGAAGATCTTACCCAGGTTGGAGAACTTCCCCTTCTGTTTGGACGCAGATCCATCGGTGCCAGAGCTCGGGGTGTCGCCCCCTATCGTGCCGTTCTGCTGGTTGTCGACCTCGTCATCTACGGAGGAAGAATGTGAGAAAGAGAGAGGGAACGTTGTTAGAAAAAAGGGAGATATCTCTATCTGTAGAAGCTTGTAGAGAGGGGAATGCGTTACATGACATGTTGAAGGTGTGTGTGTTTTAAGTCTATTCAAATTTTTTATATGTGTAGGTGTGATGGAGATGTAAAGCTATGTCCTGACAAAAAAAAAAAAAAAAAAAAAAGTGTGAAATCACAAAAGCATAAAACATGCTTTTTCATGATGCTTTCTTTCTCCACCCTAAATTAACCAGGCAGCTGGTTATTATTATTATTATTATTATCATTTTTAAGTTATTATAACAGGCAGGTTGGTATTAATTTTCCATAAGGCCGAAAAAACAGAAGGATGGCTGCAGATGCTTGTTTTGAGGACCCCAAACGCTCCAAATATACAACTTGACATCCACCGCGATCATTTCACGAATTTTATATCAAGTCTCCAGGCTCGATGGAACTCTGCAGCACACTGGAGCTTTTCCTTAAAGCCTACCTTGAAGGTTCGTCCATCTCGTACTGTAACTAATTCTGACTTATGGGTTTCCTCTAGTATTTTTCTTAAGGTGCACTTCTCAAAACAACATCTGAAAATCCGATACTTGAGAAAACAGGATCACGTCTAAAAATCTGAGGAGCGTTCTGGATTTTGGAAGCAACAATGAAGTAGTGGTTTGTGGCTGTGGGAAAAAGGTCAGATGTATCTTTTACATGTAATGGAGCCAAAACAAAAACAGCGGCCCATCACAGTCATAACAATCTCTCTCTCTTCCTCTCTCGCTTAGGAAAAAAATTAAATGCTAAAATGAATATTTCAGCTGAGACTTACAGCCACTTTTTAAACTTTATACATTGTGAATATTAAATGTTCGCTCTAGAGCTGTAAATCTGTGCAGACAAACTGTTTCATCAGTTAATTTAATTGTTTTTGGTCATTGAGATTTTCAAAGTGGTTTGCATTTTCTGCAAAGACTGTAGTTGATTTTTTTAAGAAATTAAAAATCAATAAAAAACTCTCGTAAAAACTTAACACTCGTCAGCTGTTTTTCTGCATAAGCTCAAATAAAATAAAATAAAAATAAATAAAGTGCATAATGTAGAAAAGAAGTGAAGAAAGCGAGAGAGAAGTCAAATTGGTCCGAGACACAAGATGAGGCAAGTCTTGCATGACCACTTCGGCGAGATGAGTGTGTGTGTGTGTGTGTGTGTGCATATCCGGGAGTCCCTTCAGTGTTTACACATGGCAACAAATCCTCGGGCTTATTCTACAGGAAGAGTAATAAAGCACATACAGACTCCCATTATTAGCACATTTCATGTTGTCCTATACAGAAGTCAATAAAGTTACGTGAAAACTTCATCGTCTTTACTTTAGACTGTGGCTGGACTGAAACCAAGGGATTATAGGTGTGAGGATCAGTGACTCTCTCTATAATAATGGCCCACATGTTTCCCAGACACACGCATGTGTGTGTGTGTGTGTTTGAGAATAAAAGGCGGCGTGATGTCAGAGACTACGGCGTGACCTGTATTTCCATGGCAGCCTTACAGGAGCTGTGTTACACAACAGAAAGCGAGGCACGTGACCGAGTGAGTATCGGAGTACTCGCAGAAAAAGTACGTTCAGGGAGCCTTAATCAAGTGAGATCAGAGACACGCATGCAGCTGGCATGACTGATAGTGACACAGACACATACATGAACAAGATAAAGTATGGCCATGTACTGTAACACATCCAGACGAGAGGTTCATGCGGTATATTAGTAAATGCATGCAGTATTTTAATGCAATCCAGAGTTTTCTAGTTGTATTGGTCATTGATGGGAGCAAGCAGATTCGAACAAGGTATAAAACTTAATAAAGGAAGATGCATCTCTGTTTATACTTTGACAAGACAGCAGGCAAACTTGCACCACTCTGCTACACTTGGTTAAGAAAGCATAGACATTCGTACGACTTGCCAAATCAATAACTTAGACATATGACAACAGCATCAGGCAGGAACAGGAATCCAAAGCTATGCCAGAGGCTTGAAACCTGACAGCAGGCTTTTCCACTTTTGATGAGTCTACATTTAGAGAATACTTAAAAACAGATGCAGCACTTCTGGATGTTTCACACAAACAGTCCAAGGTAAATATAAATGCGGTAAATCCCTGACTTACAAACGAGTTCCGTTCCGGGAGCACGTTCCTAAATCCGATTTGTTCTCAAGTCCGAGTCTCACGCGCCTTTGACACGAATATACAATACAAAGCAGACCAATCCACTTGACTAAATCTCTGTCCCCTTCTCCCACACTGCCATTACTGTATGTAAGGAAATAAATCTCAGGTAAAATGTAACAGTGTTGTCTCCGTGCCTTTAAATCGTGAGGGGAATGCCGGACGCCATTTTGTCTCAGAGCTGTTTTCCACTGTATTGGACTGTGAACTCTGTTTTGTTAAGGATTTTTCAAAATTAGGATTATTTACTTCAGATGTTTTACACATTCACTTACACCCTGAAAATACTGTATATAACTGTAAATATTGGTATCTGGTGCACTGCAGTGTCTATATGTTGTACAGTACAAAAGAGCTACTTCCGCGGTTAAACTAGAAGTACAACCGCGATCATGCCTATTAACGCAAGCCACATGCAGCTAAAACAAGTCTTTGTAATAGTTCAAAGGTCAAAGCAAGGAGTCTGTATTGATATAATGTGTGTGGGGGGGTATGAACAGAAGGTTTAATATGATAACCATGCACAGTGAAAGCACTACACAGACGTCACTTATTAGCTGCAGAACAACCAAATTCTTTCAGCCGTCCTAAAGGAACATTGTGTAACTGACCGAAGTCCAGAAATCTTATCACGTCTGAATAGCACTTATGCCATTTAACCCAGTTTCAACAGTTATGCTACAAACAGATATTAAAGTTCTTGGAGAAAGGGTTCTAACTTTAACTATGAAAAAACTACAGTATGAACCTGTAATACCTACTATAAATGTGCAAGCTTGACAGGTCTAACAAAAAAAAAAAAAAATCCATGCTCTTAATAAGCAATGAGTTGAATTTCATGCCTTAAAAGAAAACAGATTATGTGTAACAGTGACTGAGTGTGTGTGAAATTAACATAATGGAATGCAGAGTATTAAAATTATAAAAGCCTCCTTGTTTATGCAGTTTACAAAAGCCAAAGCAGTTCGTAAGTTACAGTACTTGAATTTGGATTGTGAACAGTTCTGAGCAATCACTGCCGGTGCACTTGTTAAAAGCGGTCACAAATCTGATAAAATGTCTGAATCAAACCCTGCACTCTAAGCTACTAAATAGCACGCTCTAATAGAAAATACACAGCGTATGGTGATGTTTACGACAGAATTGTGCAGCAGGTTGTCAGCTTCTATAGTCACGCGTATCCAAATCACTGTGAGAAATCAAAGCAGGTCTTGCAATTCATAGCAAATCATGAGATGTAGTAGGTACGTGGTAACATCTGGCCACGGCAGACACTTCAGCATGACTTCGGCACGATTCATAGCGGTACTTCTTAACGTTTTATATGTAACGTTGACCCAAATCGCTAAGAGTTGAGCGATGAAAACCACTGGGAATTTTACTTCGGCACAATGCGGCTTGCTCTGCCAAAAAGGTCTGAGATATGGGTTAGCTCCGAGTCTTAATAACAGGAAAGTTTACTCATGATAAATGAGTGTTAAATAAACGTGTTGTTTAACAATGACGCATAATGTTTAATATGATGGAGCATTCTGTAAAGTGATATTGAATGTTTTATTTATAAAAAAAGAGTCTTTCCTCTGACAGGAAAGATGTCAGGATGGAGGACTGTTGTGTTCAAGGTTTCTTGGTTAACTTTAACTTCTTAATAAAATAATATAAAAAAAAAAAAAAGGTGACAGGTTGATGACTTGCACAACTACAAAGGGATAAACAATAATTGTACGGACTGTTGTGTTTCAATCCTTACTTAACACATTAAACAATTATTCGAATTGTACATCTGTTATTGTTAATAATAATAATAATAATAATAATAATAATAATAATAATAAGTATACATGTGGCATGTTTCAGTCTTTTTAGAAATTTCAAAGATTGGACAACAAATACAATTAATACCCAAGCAATTTTTTTTTTTTTACTTGTGCTATAAAATTTATGACTTTATACCCTTTATTGTGAAAGTGGAAAAAGTTTGCTTCCGTCCGTTATGATACCCTCATTAAAATTATCGTGAAATACTCATTTATTTTAATATTTCAACTTTTGACCGACATTATGTAATAACCTTGTACCTCGGGTTTTTTGTACGATATATAATATATTGTGAAATCTAGGCTTCTTTACCTTAATGTTTGCTTGTAATACAGTAATGTCACATAAAGTAAAATTACTATACATTTTATAATCTTTATTACAAATGACTGAAAATATTGAATGAATGGAAATAGTTTGTCCTTCATTTTATCCTTGTTGACCTTTCAGTTCTTTTCTCAACTTTTTAAAAACATTTTCAATCATTCAATATAATAAATAAATATAGCACAACATCTTGTACACTATGAACAAATGTGTATTACGCACAGAACCGATTCCAATCTTATTTTGGTAGAAGCTAACAATTCTGACTGATCATCAAATGTGCAGAGTTTGCCGATTTGGTAACGTCTGAGAAAGGAGACGGTGCTTATTAAGCAAGCAAAAAGATCACCAGGATGTGATGCTGGCTTCGACCAAAACCACACGCGTTGGATATTTCCTCTCTGGTTTTCATATAGGCAAAGCTCGAATTAAAAGCAGGAAGCTTGTAATGTACTCGTATGCTCTGTATGGCGCGATCTCCAGCCAACACCCTCACACAATATTCCCGACAAGTTCAACAGTTTGTAGAATGAGGCCATTCTGAATATATTAAGGAGTCAGAGTCCACACACTTACCTGCATTAAGAGTAGAGTGGTGTGTGTGAGCCTGTGTGTGAGCCTGTGTGCTATCGCCCTGGCCCATGCTCCCGGGCCCAAGGCAGGGAGGGCAAAACACTGTCTTATCCTCGCTCTCTTTTTTTTTTCCTAGTCAGAAAGCGAACATAAAGAGTAACCCAAGCCTGCACGGCTTGCTCGCTGTCCTCCCTCCGTTTGTCTCCTTATCGGTCCCACCTTCGCACACAATACGAGTTTCTCTCTCTCTCTCTCTCTCTCTCTCTCTCTCTGCACGCTTGTTGGTCCCTCCCTCTGACTTGGTAAATAAGTTACTCTGCAAGCCTGAGGTATTGCAGCAGGCTCAGATCATTCCTGTCATTCCTCTGCTAGACTTTTCAGCGCCTGAATTCCACATGGAAGCGAAGCGGCTGCGTTGGATAAACCCTGTGTTCCCGTAAGGCGAAGGAGGAACCTCGAGAAGTCACACGTCATTCTACATAGAAGAGGTAACCCAAGAGCTCGCTGCAAGATGAACTGCTAGTGAGGTGGAATTTGCAAGTGGCAGGAAGTGACATCAGACGAGCGTCTGATTACAACGAGAGGAATGGCGAATGGCAGGTGTGTGAGAAACTCGCCTCCCCTTTGACCCGAGCTGTTGCGCACATTCCTGGCCTGTTTTTTTTTTTTTTTTTTTTTTTACAACCCAGGATAAAACTTTTAATGATTTACAGCAGCTGTAATTGTGCTGCATGGTTAGCACACATAATGACCTCTAGATCAGAGGTCTGTTCGGGGATTAAACCAAGCATTGTGGGGAACAAGGTAGTATCAAATCAGAGTTTTAGAGAAGTCAAGGACTGTTTATTAAGGTTTCATTTCGTCTAATAGAAAGGTAATAATAATAATAGGAA
This sequence comes from Clarias gariepinus, assembly GCF_024256425.1. Taxonomy (NCBI): domain Eukaryota; kingdom Metazoa; phylum Chordata; class Actinopteri; order Siluriformes; family Clariidae; genus Clarias; species Clarias gariepinus. The sequence continues at coordinate 15,124,578 of NC_071127.1, read as the reverse complement.
ATGAATAAGCACAGTTCTGTCTAGCTACAGTACATGAGGCACCTCAACAAATATCAGTACCTGATTATGGAGAGAAAAAAATAAAAAAATCCTACAAAAGCAATGACTCTCTATACGGTGCTGCCACCACCATGCTTCACTGTGCACACAGTTAAAAGCAAAGCTACAAACTATCTAAAAAAAAAGTCTGTTGCAAAGAGACATTAACACAACTGATCAAGTTAATAAAAGCGGAACATCGGGTTTTACGACATTTATCATGCAATTATCATAAATCGATTTATCAGCACATGCCGTACATGCCGCACCATACGGTGACCTTAAATACACAACCTGGCTATAAAAAGTCACCATTTAGGAAGGGTCAAGTTATTGGGCTACTTCAACACATTACCAAAACCGGGAAAGAACATTTTTATTTCAATTCCATTTCAATTCTAATTTTATTATTTTATTTCCAGTTCATAATGTCGATTTTCCAGCCAAACTACTGACACTGACACTGCTGTTCCCACAACTCAAGGTAAGTTCCAAGTGCAATATCTAATTACCAAGACCTTTGTGCAATATTTTTCATTTAAACTACATTTCAAGTGCAATATGTAACACATATATACTGTGTGCTATATTTAATTCTATTTTTTACTTCTATTTATTGTCATTTTTTTCCTTTAGTTTAATTTTTTTCTTTCTTTCCGGTAAATTAATCAAAGCAACTGTATTACCAAGACATACTGTAGCAATTTCCCTCCGGAATTAACAAAGTTCTTTGAATGTTGAATTAAAAGTTTTCTATATTTTCTATACTGTACTTTAAAAAAAAAATTATATTTATATTTCAGATTTTATATTCCTTAATTGAATATTTTTTCATAATCTATTTTTCTTTTCTTTTTATAATTATATTCTTATTTTATATTCTTTATTTAAAATACTCTCTTTTTCTTTTAATTTTTAGGTCATGGACCACCCATGTTTTGTTAAAACATTTCACTACATATCATCCTGTGCACACAGTTAAAACCAAAACTATGCTAATTAAACAAAGAGTCAGTTGCATGAACGTTGCATATGTAACGAAATTTGAAAATTTGAATTAAGATTCAGTTGGTCAGTTCTAGGCTCAGCGACTTTATGTAGCATAAAAAAAATTAAGTCAGCTGACGACCTGAATGTATTGAGTGACCAGGTTATCACATCTGCGGAGTTTTTCTTTTCCTGACATAACAGACATCTAGGGACTCAAATTCTGTTTCTGTGTGACTTTTTTCTTTTTTTTTGGCCAGGTAATATGTAATTATGAGAGCAAACCATCACTGTCGTCTTCACCTAAACTAAAAACCAGAGATTTGACCATGATGTATTCATGACGACATTATAATACAAAGACAGAGATGAAATTCATTAGTCATTGTAATTCATTATAATTATTTAATTATCATTGGTATAGAATGGGTGTAATATAATATTATTAAAAGAATATATTTTTTAACAAAGTTGTAAAGGGTCAAGAACATATTCTCTTCTTTCCCATAAAATTTCTGGTGGAAACTGTTAATCAACTTTGTCTTTCATACCCATTACTTATAAATACCTTACAGAGATGTTAATTTATTTATTCATTTATATATTTTTTTACTTATATCATTGATTTTTTTTTGGTTAAATTTGCTTACAACGTTTTCGTTAGTTTATTTTTTTATACTTTGTGTGTTCATAACTTATTTGTTCAACGTTGTTGCTGCATACCCGAGTAGAAAATCTTTTTTTTTTTTTTTTTTTTTTTTTACAAAATCTACAATTATTTATAGATAATGGGGGTATTTAAAATAAAAAATAAAAAATTGTGGTACTAACAGTGGTACGATACCAATCGAATGGGCACCTGGATATCGTAATATTATTGTATTGGTTGGACCCTTGTGATTGCTATCCCTACTATATATACTATATACATGTTATTATTGTAGTAAATGTCTACACACACACTCGCACTCAATTATACACTATGTGCAATTCGGAGGCTCCAATCAACATAGACCGGAGTACCTGGAGGAAACACAAACACACAGACATGCAAACACCATGCAACCAGAATGGAGGCACGATTCGAACCCTCAAGCCTGGAGGTAGCACTGTCGAGGTTCAAACTTGGGATCTCCTGACTGAGAAATAATCTTTAATCAAACTTTCCAGAATGTGACACGATGATCTCGCCTACTTGTGCTGTTACACAAACAATAACCGAGTGTGGCTGGATACGAGACTGTTCCATATTGGAGAAAATGAAGAAATCTGGTTAAACTTGCTTGAGCTGTTCTTCTGGATTGTTTTTTTTTTTTTTTTTACAACAAACAACGATAAAAATAACTTGCATGTGTTTGGTTATACTGTACTGCAGTAATAATCAAATATTATAATACGTTCAGGTGCTGTATTATTCGGTATTTGTTTCTTACATTGGAATTCCTTTAGCATTTGGAGAATCCTTCTTTAGTTTTCTGCGTTACTCAATTTTCCTTCTGCTACAATAGCGTGCTGTAACTTTACGTCCAAATTGTGACCCATCTGGATGCACAAACATCCAGGAAAACCAAACGCCAAATCATGTTTGAGCAGAGACGATGTCAGACCTGAATCTGTTACGTGTCCCGTATATACACAGGGAGACCCAAAGTTTAAATTACAGTAGGGCACAATGTATGCTGAAAGTGAGTGTCTCTTTCTTCACGGTGCTTAAGATGAGAGCGTTAAACATTACTAAATCTGTCAGGACTGATGTTCCACGCAGACATCGATTTCCTCCCTTACTGCAACGACTGCTCAAGGACCGATTCGGATGGCTTGCTGACTTCAGATGATGTTAAAGAATATAAGGTCTGGTCCGTTTCAATCGTCCGTTAGTCTAAAATCTATCTTGAGGTATATATCAAAATGGCTATGGATCCCGACCTCCGTATTATCTTGTGTTTATTGATGATGTGACTGCTGAGAAAAGAAGTAAAAGTGTTCAGGGTTATATTATCAGCCTCGATTCAGCCAAATGCTTTAAAACACATTGCACAACACTTCAGATGGACGATGACCCGAAGCATGCTCTGTAACCTGAATTCCTTTCAC